>NW_017728934.1:4369187-4385794 GCF_001723895.1 Crocodylus porosus
CCTGTCTAACTGCCTCCCTACAAGCACGAGCAGAAGAGGTATATTCCTCTTTGGTGATCTCTCCCTGTTTCCACTTTTTATGTGCTCCCCTTTTGGCCCTTAGTCTGCCCTGGATTTCTCTGGTCAGCCAGGGAAGCCTCCTGGCCCCTTTCCCTCTTTCTGATACAAGCAGATACTGCGAAGCTATGAGAGTCAGAGAAAACACTTTTAATAAAAGCATCTTTGGAGCAGAGTCTCAGACTTGTTGGCTGGGAAAATGCCTTTCAGGCAGAGAATGAAGAAGCACAATCTATTTAGCTTTCTAAAAAGAAGATTCAGAGGTGACTTGATTACAGTCTGAAAGTCTCTTAATGGAGAGAAAATACCAAATATGGAGTGAAGGGCTGTTTAATCTAACAAAGAAGGGCATAACAAGATCTAATGGCGGAGAGTTAAAACCAGGCAACTTCAAATTAGAATTAGGTACAAATTTAGACCAAGCTGATGAGATGGGTTGTCCTCAAATAATATCTGTCTGCCTTTCTGGAAGATGCACCTTGGTCAAACCTGAGTTCTTGGTTCAATACAAGGATAACGAATGTTACACAGGAGGGCAGACGAGACAATTCCTTCTGAACTTAAAATGGTTAACTCCACAGACAGTGAGAAACTTTGGAGAGCCCTGTATGTGAGGTGGTAGGTTGCAGCTGGAGAGCCATAGGATGTCATGCGCCCTGCTCCCCTGAGTGCTGATCTGTAAAGGAGCCTCTACATATTTCTCACATCTTTTGAACCAGAAAACTGAGGGAGTGAGGGGAAGTTAAACATCCTCCCTGTTTGTCTACTTGGGTTCTGATAAGCTTATCACACACCGCTGTGTCTGAGACTGCCTGTGTTATGAGAGGTAAGATGAAGCAGTCCTAGTGGTCCCTTCTAGCTTTGTTATCTCTACAGTAATCTCAGAATACCTCTCTTCTCTTCTCTTCCCCTTGCTTTCTTCCTTACCCAACAACACTCATAATTTCCATTGCACTTTTCTTCTGCAGATCTCAAAGTGCTCATCAGAAGGGTTATTTGGAAAAAGAAGGGGACATGCTGAGGAATGAGACAACAACTGAAAGTCAGAGAGCAGTCAGAGAGTTGTTGGTAGGTCAGAAGATTGATTAACTTGATTGATTAATGAATGAGGTCAGAAGATTGATGAACTTGATTGATTGATGAATGAGGTCAGAAGATTGATGAACTTCATCCCAGGGTACAGAAGGAACTGGTAGAGGAGATCTTGGAACCTGTGGCAATATTTATAAAGTCATAGAAGACAGGCAAGGTACTGAAGGACTGAAAAAGGGCCAACATAGTCCTCCTCTTCAGAAAAGACAAAAAAGGAGGATCTGTGTAACAATAGACCAATTAGCCTCGCCTCGATACCCAGGAAGTTACTAGAGCATTTAGTAAGGCTGTCCATTTGCAAGCATTTGGAGAAGGAAAGGCTCCAGAAAGCCAGCATGGATGAACAAATCATGCCCCCAAAATCTTGATCACCTTTGACTAGCTTAATGGAGTAAGGGAATGCACTGGATATAATTTATCTGAATTTCAGCAAGGGTTTTGACAAAGTCCCATATAACCTTCTCATAAACAGATTGGAGAAATGTGGGCTAGACAGAACTCCTACAAGCTGTTTGGACAAATGGCTTGATAGCAGCAGCAAAGGGTGATTATAAACGGATCCATGTCAGAATAGCAGGAGGTTTCAAGTGGAGTCTCACAGGGGCCCATCCTGGGGCCAGTTCAGTTCACTGTGTTTATTAACAATTTGGATGCTGGAACAGAGTGTTTCTTAAGCAGATGATACAAACCTGGGAAGTACAGCAAACACACTGGAGTTGAGGAGCACAATTCAGAAGGGTCTGGATAGATGGGAAAGCTGGGCTGAGGCTAACAGGATGAAGTTCAGTACTGACAAATGCAAGGTGCTATACCTTGGGAAGAGTCATCAAAAACACAAGTACAAGATGGATGAAAACTGGTTGGATGGCATCACTGCAGAGAAGGAACTGGGAGTCCTGGTGGATCACAGACTCAATATGAGTTTGCAGTTTGATGCAGCTTCATGAGAGGTAAATGTGGTCTTAGACTGCACCAATTCATTAAGTGCAAAACATGGGAGGTGATAGTGCCTCTTTATTCAGCACTGGTTGCCTATACTATCAATATGTCCTATGCTTCTGGGCTTTGTTGGTTGTCACATGGGGCTGAGAGATTTTTTTCCCATCCTATTGTTACATGCGTCAAGGGTTTTTGCCCTCCTCAGAAGCATTGGGTGTTGGCTGCACTGCAGCCACAGCTGGATATTTTGAGTGGGATGTGCTAGTGCTGCTGCTGGGACTCAAACCCAGAGGTTTCTGGCTACAGGGTCTTACCCCTCCACCCAGGGTCGGACGAACTGCCACATTTGGAATCAGGGAATAATTTTACCCCATGGCCAAATGGGTAGATACTCGGGGGAGGAGTGGAGGATGCCTTTCTCTGTAGTGGGGGCATGGCCCTCATCCTTGGGTATATATTAAGAGCTCTTTCAGGAGCAGGACAAAGACCACCATTTTCCTCTTTCTTTACCTGTGGCAGATTGGGGTGCTATGCCTTCTAGTTGTGTTGCAGGGTTGATTTGTGTTGTTTTAGTAATAGGTTAGCCACAGCTTTGTATGAGTTAGTTCGGATAGGACTGAACCTCCCTGAGGGCAGCGGATTGGACCAGATGACCTCCAGAGGTCCTTTCCAGCCTTACTTTTCTATGACTCTGTGAAGGAGAATGCTATCATTATCCCCATTTCGTAAGCCAAACAACTTAAGCCCGGAGAGTTGAAACAATTTGCTGAAGGTTACCCCAAAGTGACACAAATAAAACCCAGACATCTAGGCTAGTGCTCTGACTGCTGGACCATGCTGCGGTAGTATTTGTGCATTACCTGTCATCAAGCCCAAACACTTGCTCACTTCCTGATTCTTGCTTGTTTTTAGCTCTTCTCTCTCTTCCCCTTCCGCATGTTTTTTTCCCCCTAATGATTGGCTCCAAAGTGATTAAATTGGCCCTTGGGTACATATAGGAAACAGTTTACCTTCTTGTGAATCTTCCTCGATAAGCAGCAAGTCATATGGGCATTAATGAAAAGCATCTGGTGAAATTTTTCTTTCTTTCTTTCTTTTTTCCTTTTGAAGTTATTGCTGTACACAAGTCTTTTCCTCCAAAAATCCATCACTTTTTGTAATCTACTTTAGAACAATTACATTTGCAAAATTATCTCCCTGGGGCATTGCATGTGAACCCTCAGTCAGTAGCTTGCAAGGAAAGAAATGAGTTTACGTTCTCTGTAAAAAGGATAGGGAGCCTTGTTTCTGTTTAAGAGATGGGCACGACGTGCACAGGCTCAGGGATGGGTTGAGCGGGGGGAGGAAGATATTTTATTCATTCTATAAACTGCAGTATGCTGATGTTTTCCAATATAACCATTTAACCTGTGCCTGCAAAGCTCCAAACGTTAATTTTGTTATAAATGGTTATTAGGATTCATTCCTGGAATGTCTCCCAGATTGACTGCATTAATACCAACTCTCTTCATTGATGGCTTGGAATTAGGAAAAGCTCTGGTCATGGAAAATGAGTTTCACAGTTTCATAGTGCTTAGGGTCAGAAGGGACCTAAATAGATCATCAGGTCTGACCCCCTGCCCCGGGCCGGAATAAGTGCGGGGGTCATAACACCCAAGCCAAATATGACCCCCGCACTCATTCCTGCCTGGGGCAGGGGGTTGGACCTGATGATCTGTTTATGTAACCTGTTTAGGTAACAGATATTAGGAATAACTCCTGATTTATAACAAAATTAACATTTGGAGCTTTGCAGGCACAGGTTCAATGGTTATATTGGGAAAAGTCAGCATACTGCAGTTTATAGAATGAATAAAATATCTTCCTCCCTTCCCCACACTTCCCCGAGCCCGTGCACATCATGCCCATCTCTTAAATTCCCAAATTAAAAGGAAAATAACCTTTTTCTATCACGCAAATGGCAGCAGACTGTCACTTTTTTCAGGAAATAATAAATCTGGAGCAAGCCAAGCTCACAGAATTTGGGTGAGTCTTGACATTTTTACTTGAGGCATAGCACATAGATAGTGCAGACATGCCCTTCTTTTACCAATGATCATGCCAAGGACAACACTGGCAGAGATCTTCTTGTTTTTGGCTGTCTGGAGAGCTCACTTACTTTCTATTAGATGAACTGATGTTTCAGCCCTTTTCAGCCCCAGGGAACATAATGAGCAGCTTCTCAGAGGTGGCTCAGTAGCACCTTCTGCTTCCCCCACTTTCAGGTAAAGGAGCTGAGGCCAGGAGACACGCACACTATGTGTAACCTTTGGGAGTCTGTGTTTCCTGTCCTTCCTCACCATGAGCTACTGTCCCAGGAACAAGACAGCATCACCCAACAAGGCATGTCCAGCTAAGAGAAGATGTAGGAGGTTTCTGTCCTGCTGCTGTCTTTAGAGCGTTGAACTCAGCAGGTCACAGCCACCGTCTTGGTGGTGCCCGGCAGAAATAGGACTTTGTCTTGCCACATGTTTGAGCAAATGCCTCCCTGCAGGCACTATCACTTTCTCCACTCAGACTCCTGATGCTAACCTTGGCTTCCTCCTTCTCTTTGGAAGCTTGTAACCCCTAGGAACAATTAGCAACGATGAATTATCCCTCACAAGTCCATGTTGTGCAGAAATGTCAATGCCACTCCTGGAGGGTGGTCTGGCCTGTGGGTAGGGTACTGGTCTGGGACTCAGGAGACCTGGGTAACTCCTTTCTCTTACAGTGGTAGGTTGGGTGAGCTTCAGTTTGTCATTTTCCTTGTAACTTAGTTCCTCATCTATAAAATGTGGATAATGATAGTCATCTCTTACTTAAAATGCCTGGAGATGGAAAGATGGGGGAATACTTCAGAAGAGCTGGATTTTATTGTCCTCACTTGATAAATAGGAAAGCAGCACTGCCAATCTGCAAGATTTTTATCATGACTTTTGCACTAGTCCGTGTTTTTCTTAAAACCTCCATTCCAGGAGTTGGGTAATTTCTAGGAAAAATGGTTGCGAAGAAAAGCTTCAAAACACGACTGGAATGTGAGCTCATGACTCAGAAACCAATGGGCAAATGAAAAGAACCCAACATTTATTGTTTAAAAATGTGATTGTAGCAGGGCACCAGGGTGCCTGCTACTAGATAATGGTGTAGCAGGGCACTAAGGAGCCGGCCACTGAATAGTAGTAAATAGGCTTAGCTGCCACTCACCAGGGCAGCACAGCTGTGAGTTGCCAAAGCAAATAATTGGGTCAGCTGACCGCCAGGGGGCAGGGCCTGGCCTTTATAAACAGAGAAGGCTAAGGCCAGAGCCAGTGCCCTTCTGGCAGCATAAGGAGTAAGAGCTCTGCTAGAGCAAGCAGGGCAGCGTTGTGCACCAGCGTGCGGATACAGGGTGGAGAGGACCCTGACAGGGATGAGAGAAGGATAGCCAGGTTGGCCTAAGATTTGTGTTATGGCCTAGGGGCTTTGTGTTTCTGTTTTGGTTGGTTGTTGTGATTATTACACCGGAGGACTGGGCGAGGCTGTAGCGGTGGAGGAGGCCTCACTAGGAGCTCCCCAGTAAAGCGGGGGTGTTCCTGGCACCACAGAGGGTGCCGCGTTGTGGGGGTGTCCCGACCCCAGCCCAGTGTGGGCAGCTTCGGGAAGAGCTCGGTGGAGGCAGAAGCCCAGTGGGGTGTAGGCCCAGGAAGGCGGGTCTGAGCTAGTGGGGAATCCCGACCCCAGCCCAGCGGGGGCGATTATCGGGATGAGCCCCAATTGGGAAGAGCCCCGGTGGGGCATAGGCCTGAGAAGGCGGGTCTGTGGGGCCAGGTAAGGCTAAGGCTGCCTGAGCCCCAATCCAGGGAAGCCCGGGGTGGGCGCAGGAGGTGCGAGCAAGGGCCCCGGTGGGGGCAGAGGGCGCGGGAGGCACGAGCATCTTGGAGCAGGCCCCAGGAGAGGGCGTGTATATTGGACATTGGGCAGGCCCAGTGGGGCACTGCCTGTGAAGGGAGCATGCCCAGTGGAAGGCCCCGGAGAGAAGGGTAAGTCTACTAGGAAGCCCGAAGAGAGAGTGGGCTACCTAGAACCGGCACAGGGAGTGGCCCCAGAATCATGGTATAGCAAGACCGGCCCCATGCCAAGGGGGGCAAGAAGACAGCCTCCCATTGATGATGTAAGATCAAAGACGTGGCGGACGAGACAGGACCCAGACTTGGCACGGTAGGCAAGGGCGTCAGGGGAGGACACGGCACCCCTAGGTCGTCCTGCCACAGTGATATTTTAAAGCCCCTCTCACAATTTCCTGAAACTTGTCTCATGATTTTTGAAGGCCCAGGGGTGCAATACTGGTAAAAATAGACTCATAGAAAAAATAGAGCTGGAAGGGACCTCTAGAAGTGATTAATCCAAGCCCCTGCTTGAGGCAGGATTGTCCTTATCCAAACTATGCCAAATAGATCTGGAGTGGTGACTTGTCCACAGGGATGCAGTGAGTCAGTGGCAGAGTCCAGGTTAGAAATGGACCCATGACATGTACAGCTGGCTCTTGGATCCAAATTCCTTTACATAAGACAAGGTTCAGTTAAATCAGAAAACAGATAAAAATGTAAAGACAATGAAAAGTTCCATAGCGCTCGCATCAGAGACTCTTCGAAACCTGCCCTGAGCTAGCAACCATGATTAGGGTGAAGCAGGAACGGCTCGTATATCTTAGGGCTTGTCCTTACCGCAAAGCTGAGTTGAGCTTGAGCTCAAAAGAGTGCACAGGGAGAGTGAGCCCCGCTGTGCCTGCAGAGTAGTGTTTGTAGTGTGCTTCTGATGCCTTTGTGCAATTCCCCACCTCCTTGTGCTGAGAGGACACATAATAATGCCCACAATGCGCTGCAAATGAATGCATCATGTGGATGCTGTAATTCAAGTGCTTTGCAGTCACCCTTAAACAGAGCTAACTCACAGTAACTTGAGCTAACTACAATGAATATCTGGCCGCCTCCCTGACTGCCCCACCCTTGGAGTTCATATGTCCAACATTCAAACCCATGGGTTCTCTCTTTGTTCCCCTTTTGCTTTTGAGCCTGTATAACAACCTGGTATTAGAAGAGGCCTTTCCTTATTCTCTCTATCTTTTGCTTGTTCCATCTTGTCTGTACTCAGCATAGCATCAAGTTTGTGTGCCAGTCATTCGTATTAATGTATTGCTGTGATGTCAGCTCTCTAACCAACCACCTTCATTCAGTTGCCACAGGTCACAATTTTAATTAACTTTCTGGATCATAAAGCAAGACTTACCCCTTCCAATGAGGGACTGTCTGACTAGAAAGGGTTGATCCATCTTCATTAAGCAGCACTGAGATGATATCTATCTGTCTTAGAGACTTATCTGGCCCTCATTGTTGTAGTAGCAGAGCATTTCACAAACTTTACCATGTTTATCCTCAAAACCCTGCTCTGTGATCAAGCAGTATAATTAACTGCCCCCAAGACAGAGATGGGGAGTTGAGGCAGACAAAGGCCAGTCCAAAAAAAAAAAAAAAAAAAAGATGCAGGTGCCTAAAGTGAACATAGGCAAAATGGAGGCATCTAAGCTAAAAATTACAATTGTGAAAGCCCCACTCAGCTGCTGTTTAACTTTGGACATGCCTAAACCCCACAAGTACCTGAGATTTTTTTACTTTAAACTTCCCCAGTGACTGAAGTGTTTTGCTTCTGTGCATGCCCAAGGGTGCCTGAGTCTTGACAAGCTGAGCAGCTCAGCACCTAGCTCACACCCAAGCCTGATCAAGATGCAAAAACAAGGCGTTCCCCAGCTTGTGTCTGGAGGGATTCTCACTGCACACTTGACACATGCCGGCAAGCTCAGACGCCTCAGAAAACTATGGTGGCTGTGACTTGCTCTTCAAACAGCTGTTGTTAGTGCTTGCCCCTTATACATTCACTTGGTTGTGGGAACACTCTCCCAGACTTTGGGAGATCCAGGTTTGGTTTCCTTCTCTGCCTGCAGAGGTTCAGTCTGACCTGAGCTGTCTCTAGCATGCACTAATAACTAGAGGCTATTATAGGCATGCAGGGTGGAGTAAACCTCAGCCACCCCACCCACTGCATGAAACTGTTCCAGTATGCAGAAAAGAATTCAAGATTCACTGCGTCAGAGAGAAAAAGGTCTAACCTAGTGGTCAAAGCACACCTGTAGGGGTGAGAAGGCTTGGGTTCCGGTCCAGGACTGTTTCTGTATTTTATCTTGTGACTATGTGATATGGAAGAGCAGCTTGTGGTATTGTGCAGGCACTCGCCATTACATTTTGGCCCTGAGAGGGTTATACATAAGGTAAGGCAGGCAACAGTTTCAGCAGACTCAAGATTTTCTGGACTCTCACTCATGATTGTTGAACGCAATTCTGAACTTGGGCTTTCTCTGCCAATTCACTCTTGGGACAGAGCAATCATGAAAAGTGAGGACAACTGTAATAAAGAAATCCTTCTGACTTGAAAGTCCCAACCAATCTTATGAGTGCCCTATCCAGTTCCCCAGCCTGCCTCGCCCTCACCTCTCCTCTGAGTGACCCTGAAAATTCCAGGTGCCTGGGCTCAACTTTAGCTATGGGAACAAGGTGAGCAGAGAGCAGGTCCTGAAAGGGCCGTAGTCTAGCTATCACCTCATGCGGTCTGCTGTTTATTTCTTTGTGGCTTTATTTCCCTATGAAGGGTAGATAAGCTCTGGAAGCACATTCTCCCAAGGTGACTTAATTTTAGTCCAGGACTCTTGGCAATCTAGGTGCTGCTGCAGTGAAGTGTAGTCGTGTCGTCTGTGCCAGCCAGAAATTTTTGGAGGATATACTGAAATGTAAAGTAGGTGAACAAATGAGCAAGAACAGTCTTGCTCAGCACCGTGTTTTCCTCAGGACTTGACTAGAAGGCCATGCATAAAACATCATGCAGTGAACAGAGGCACTCCCTGTCCTCTTGTAGTTGAGGGGCCATTTCCCTTCTCAAAGGCTTCTCTCTATCACTAATTCAGTGGACTTGTAGGGTTTCCTTCACTCCTTTAATAAAATTGACTTGGCCTTCATCCTTAGCCTTTTTATACACTGGTCTCAGATCTCAGAAGGTCTCAGCCAGGTCTCAAACACATCCTACATCAGTGCTTATTGCTCCGTTCTCATGTAGCTTCTGCAGTCACGGAGGAGAACCCCACCCCATACAGTGCAGCTATGAGCCTGGTAGTTTGGGTTCTACGTGGACTCACTTCATCACTTAAAATGCTTACAACAGTTCCTAGTTTTATCTTGCTCAGATAGGGGCATTTTCAACCTCCTCATCAATTTATTCCATGTTTTCCCCTAAGTGGAGCTTCTGCGAACAGGAAGTGCCTTGGTAATGTGTAGGCAAGAGGGACAATCCATTAGCAGATGGCTTCTATTGTCCCCTGGAGCCAGATTTCCAAGAATACTTAGCCACCAGCAGCACACACTGCCTCCATTATGTCTCCATTGTTCTCAGTAGGAGCTAATGGATGTTGAGCTCTCTCTTGAAATTTGGTGCCAAAGGTGTGTGGTGAGAAGCCCTAAGAAATTCTGGCCCTCGTGCCAATGCCAGTTTGGAGCTTGACTCCATCGTGGAACAGCTGCTAAGGCTGGCACTAGAAACTGATTTCAAACCCAAGCATTTTATCAAGAGGGCTGTGGTCTTTAAACATTGTAATCTGTAGGCAGATTTGAAGCCCCAGCCAATCTCTGAATGAACCCAAATACAAGCATACACATGCACCCACCACTTACCCACCCATGCCTTTTCCTTTAGTGATAGAGCCAGTCATGTAACTGAGGGGAGAAATGGCCAAAATTTGGAATGGGTTTCCAAGGGAGGTGGTGCTCTCCCCTCCTTGGTGGGTCTTTAAGAGAAGGCTGGATAGGCATCTGGCTGGGGTCATCTGACCCCAGCACTCTTTCCTGCCCTGGCAGGGGGACTCAATGATCTGTTGGGGTCCCTTCCAACCCTAGCATCAATGAATTTATGACAGCAGCCCCAGATGATGCCTTTTGTAAGGGGATGAAAAAATAGCTGCCACTGCAGTGACTGGTGGCTGGCCACATCACTGCCACTGGCAGCATAGCAGGTGGCCCTGCACAGAGCCTGGTGCTTCTCTGGTACACCTCTGGGCAGAGCATAGGTGGCTATAACTTTCCACTGCCTTACCGAGCTTCTAAATGTAACAGCACATTATTTTTCTGGCAAATATAAGCTCTTGCTGTGTTGAAATCCCTCATATTCTTGCAAAACATCTCTAACAACTTCCCTTCCTTTTGCTTCACACCGCAAAAGCTCTGGTCCAGGCTCTCATCACATGGTGTCTCGATTACTGAGACCTCCTCCCCCCTGGACATAATGAGTTCCACCTCCTACTCACAGTACTCTAACTTCTGCTGTTGCAGTCTCTGTCCAGGATTGTCGATTCAGCCATTTCACCGTTCTCCACACCTGTCTGCATCGCTGGGGTAGCAGGTCACACCACTGAGGGCTCCAACTATGCCCTCCCTACCTGTGTCCGTAGGCTTGCTCCAAAGCCAGAAATGCATCAGAGGTGCAAGCTGCTTTGAGCTTGCACCTCTGGACCCACTCTTGAACTGTCAGGGACGAGGAGTTCTGAAAGTACCAGCTGCAGGCAAACCCGAAGTGCCCTCTCTGGTGAACTTCTGGGTTTGGAGCACATCACTGGATTTGACTGGGCAAAGCACACATAGCCCCACCACTGCTGCTGTCTAGACTGCTGCTGTCTGTTCCTGCACCAGCTTCCCCTTCTTCACCACATCGAACACAAGCTATGCAGATTTGCTTTTGGCCTATCCCAGTCTATCCCTGCCTTGCCTGCTATCTTATCTGCCCTATCAAGGTGCTGCTTCTGGCTCCACAGTGTAGCCATGTCATGTCTGTGCGGCTCTTTGGGCAGGCTCATTAGCTTGCAGTGGGCACATTAATGCTAATTGTCCTTCTGGAAGTGTTATGCTGCCCCCAGCTTAGAAAAGAGCTTGTTTGAGGATGATACTGCTGCACACAAGAAGTTTACTGTGTAGACATGGCCTTAGGAAAGTCTGCACAGCGTAGCAGTCTGCAATGAAGACATACCCTGTATTGTTGTCTCTCGGTTCTTCCCTTTGGACAAGCGCTATGACCACTGGTGTTCTTTATGTCACTGACAGGATAATAATATATGCTAAAAACTTGGCAACTGACTCCTGTAATGCTTCCACAGGAAATTCTGAATCCATTCTATGCTTATTATGTTTTGATTTCCAAATCCAAGCATCTCTGCAGGACGCACTGCTGCCCCATTTGATGTTAATCAACAGATCTAGCATGCTTTCATTGATGTCTCCTAAGGAATATTTGAAATGACTCAGATACAAACCATGAGCCACTATCTGCAAGGATCTGCTCAGGTGACCTGGGAGTGGTAAACATCAAGCAACATTTCCACAAGCCTGGCAAAAAGGAGCGTTCTTTGTGTGGCCACCTGGCATAAGCATCAACCACAGGTGAGTGCATTTACTTTTATTTTTTTTTGCAAAATTATTATGTCATCTTTGCCAGAGCACAGAGGAAGATCTCCCTGGCTGGCTAGCAATTCAGAGAGGTTTTTCTCGTTCCATTTATGTCCTTAAGACAGAACTTGCCTCTTTCAGTGAGAGTTAAACTGTCAGGACAGCCTATTTTGTAAGAAACTCTCACAAAAATGGCTTCTATTTTACTTGGCTGAGGTGGAAAATGTAGCCTTGCAAATACTATTTGGCACAACAGTGTTAGAAAAATGTATTATTTTTATCCTTGCCCTTCTTAGGATTTGCATAAATGCTCTCCTGTCTCTTTGGAGTTACCAGCTTCTTGCCCTTACAATCCTGAGTCAAGGGGTTCTGTTATAGCGGGGTGCACAATCCAAGGCCCAGTTGCCAAGAAGGACAGACAACCACATTCTGAATAACAGCCTAGTAGTTATGGCTCTCATCCAGGAAGTAAGAGGCCTACGTTAGGCCCTCCTCAGCCAGAGGTGTTTTAAACCTGTCTCCTACTCCCAAAGAAAATGCCTTCATCATCAGGCCATGAGCTGGGCAGGGCTGAGGACAACCTCTGCCCCTACTGCAGCGTTCAGGCAAGAGTACAAGAATCAAGGGGCCAAAAGGAACGCAAGCAACCTGGTTCTGTGGACCAGTGAGGAGGAAACTGCCCTGGGATGAAGGAAGCCATGAGCCCTGGAAACCGGGACTGTTTATGCATCTTATATCAGACAGTCATTGCATGCACAGCACTGTGAGTTGGGTTGCATCTCAGGGCTCCCCCTTCCTTCTTGCCCTCCTATGGGAACACTCTTTTTACTGGCACATTGAGTCATACTGCCTCTTGCTTGTTGTCTTCCTGGCCCCGTGATTTTTGTGTTCTTGCTTGCCAACTGGGCCAGTTTCAACAAAAACTGTGGAGATGCCCTTTGTTTCACATAGCTCAGAGCCTGGTCATTAGAGCACTCTCCTGGGAAATGGGAGATGTAGGTCAAACCATCTCTGGCTGAGGAGGGCCAAGAACCCAGATGCTTCCCTTCCTGGGGAAATGCTGCAACCTCTCTGCTGTTGGGCAAAAAGGTAGATACTCCTCCTCCCTACACCTAATACATTAGGCGGTCCAGGGCCCTCTGGTGGAAGGGTGACATGTTACTGAACCCAAACTTAGGCAGAGTTTAGATCGGGGTGGGCAAAATGTGGCCCACGGGGCCCCTAAAAATTTAGAAAATTAATATTAATCTGCCCCTGGCTGCCTGTCATGCAGCCCTCGATGGCTTGCCAAAACTCAGTAAGCGGCCCTCTGCCCAAAATAATTGCTTGCCTCTGGTTTAGATGCTACCACACATGGACCTTTCATTTTGACGTATTGGTGGACTTGTCGAGAATTCACAACAGCTATGCTTCCCAGTGCCTCCATCCATTTTCCCTAGGCACTGAAATGTGTAGTTCAGTGCTGAAACACCTAGGACTTCATATGCTCCTGGACGTTTAGGTGGGACTTGGCTGGCATTGCACATTAGAGAAAAGGCACATAGATTCTGATTGAAAAGTGACCAGTGCACATAAATCTCTTTTGAATCTGGGTCTGTCATTCCCCATGCTGAGCAGGGCAGTCCTGCGCCACACGCTAGGAAACCCAGGGCAAAGGGGAATGCCTTTCTCTCAGTCTTAAGTAGCTACCTGCAGCCCTGCGGTAAGTACCTATGTGAGACTGATATTCACAACCTAAACCCTGCGCATAAATGGAGGTTTTTAACTCATCCCTTTATGTACAAGCTGCTGGCTCATGCATTTAAGGTACAGCTAGTGGTGGTTAATTTTTATAATATAGCATCCTGGTTTGAGCACTCCTGATGAGTGGCAGGCCCTCTTTGGCTTGAGAGGATGCAAAACACATCATCCATCGCTCAAAAGAATGCCCTAACCAGCAGAAGAGGTTAGGCTGGCCTGAGAGCACCAGCCATCTCTCCTGGTGAAGCTGGACTTCTGTGCAGAAAGGAATGAAAAAAAGGGACCAGGAGGAGAGCAAGGAAAAGGAAACATGATGCCCTGGAAAGGTGCTCCCTTGGTAAGGGGGAAGTATTGGGTTTTGGTCCCTGTCCCAAGGACTGCTTATGCATTTTTTCATCAGAGAGTCCTTGAATGAAATGCATAGACAATGTTAGGAGCAGTGGCCAAAAGCCAGGACAACCCCCCACTCCCCTGTTACGAAACAAAAGAGTATGCCCCTCCCTGGATGACAGAATCAGTCTGCCTCTTGCCTATTCTTTTTCTGTCTGCCCCAGTGAATCATCCATTCTTACACAACTTCCATAGGAGGGTGCTGTCAATCCTGCCCAGCTTGGTGATTTAGACACTCTCCTGAAAAGTGGGAGATACAAGTTTGAGTTTACTTGGGCTGCAAAAGGCCTAGAAGTCAGGTCTCCCATGTCTTGGGCAAGCGATCTAACCTGTAGGTTATTATAGAAAAGATGATGACTTTCTCTTTCTCCAGCCATAATTTTTATTTAAAAGGGCCAAGGGTGCCAAACTCAATTCTGCTAGCACACATCCGGCATGCTGTGAGCACACCTAATAGAGGACACCCCTCTCAGAACCTGGGGCAGAGCTGTCTCACTTGTGAATCCCAAATAGCTTTAGGTAAGAAAAGAGATAGGTATTGAGCTACGCTGCTCAAACGGCATGGGGCATGTGCAGTAGCTGAACTATTGGAAAATAAGTATGTTTGCTGGACAGTGCTTAGGCACTCAGGTTTCAGGCACATAAAGAGTTAGACGGGGTTAGTGTCAACTGATCTTAAGTGCTTAGGTGCCTAAAGTCTCCCTATTTTAATTGCCTTGGGTTCTTAGCAAATCTCACTGTCAGCTTCTGTATACCTCAGTTCCCAAGCTCTGTGATGAGATGGATAACTTTGCATTGCCTTGCAGGAGAGTGTGAGGATAAAAATGGTAAAAATCATAAGGCACCCAGGTACTCTGGTAATGAGGCCATGGAAGTACCATAGATGGAAAGATTGTTTCTGCAAATCCATCCACCCCCTCACACTGCCTGGTATCCTCAACAGTGCCCAAGACACATCTCTTTAATTCAAGTAAATTGATGAACAGAAGATAAAGACTCCTAGAATGTGCTGGCTGAGAGCCCCAAGATCACAGAAAATAAAAAAGGAGAGATAATAAAACTTGCTGGGCAAGGAACAACTGTATTACACAAGATGGATAGATAGCTGTGATGATTTGGGCTCATATCAAGAATGCTCCAGGAGGGAGCACCGCCCACAGCAGTCTTATACCAGGGAACAAGGAATGGAGGAAGATCAAGGATGCATTAGACAGGTTTGGTCAAAACTAATGTGGGATAAAAAGATTTTCAGATAATGAAGCCAAGAAGGTGACAGCATAGATCTGTGGCAAGATTTTATTCAGCACTGTTGTTGCTGTTGAACGGATGGACTGGGAGCAAAGAAGAACCTTTCACTTCGCTCTAAGAAACCCACAAAAAAAGCAGGAGAAAAGCCAGCTCCCCATCAGAGAGAGTGCAGCAGATCTCTCCCCGCTGAATTCTGGCTGTGGCAGATCTGCTGAGCTCTGCAAAAAGGGAGAGAGCTCAACTATTTAAAGGTGCAGGACATAAAATGTAAAGGCAATGCAGTTGGAGAGCAGCCGCCTCAACGGATATTTATGCTGTGCTATTCTGGGGACTTCGGCTCCAGCACCACTTGATGATTAATTAGAAAAAAATCTAATCAGGTAAACCCTGTGTCTCCCTGCTGACTACAAACACATCTTATGACTGTAGGGCTTAGAAGTGGGTCCAGTCCAGGGGTTCCAGTTCACTCTGTTGTTTTGCAAATGCAGGGGTTGCTTTTCTGTTGGGGACCACACAAAAGGGCTCTGGCTCTGTCTCGAAAATATGTTGGCATGGGGCAGAGCCTGACTGATCTGGCACAGCCTTAGGCTTATCTCTTCCCCCAGACTAAAGTCCTGCTCAGGCAATCATGCTCTTGCCCATGTGTAGCCCTACCAAGCCACCAGGTCTTTGCTGTGGAAGCAGGTGCTACCCACCCTGTGTTAGGGGATCTGAAACCAGCTCTGACAAATAAAGCACCAGGAAAGATGGGAACATGGTTACTCTACTGTGTCTCTTCCAACATGTCTTCCTAGTCATTTCTATCTAAAGCCAAGCTCACCTGGGACTTAGGTTTTGGAAACTGCACCTGCCTGCCTGAGAAGATACCATAGTAAGTGCCGTCTTCCTTCAGAAATGCTGCCCTGACTAGCAGGCCTACAGCCAGGCTGTAGTAGCCAATTGTACATGCCCTGGCACATGGGGGGCTGCAGTGCCGGGCACCACTGACACCCCCAGGTAAAGCCCTTGGCAATCAATGCCAGCAGCGCCGTGTGCAGCTGGCATTGGACGCAGTTACCAGCCGGCTGTGTAAGAGTGTGCAAGGCACGCACGTAATAGCAGAGGTGGGGATGCAGCGTGGGACGTGGTTCTGGGGGGGTAAGAGGCAGTCCTGCAGCACTGCCGAGAAGGACCTGGGTGCCTGAACACGAGTCACAGAAGTGTGCTTCTGTCGCAAGAAAAGCCAATACCGGGTCCTCGGAACAGGAGCGTCACTCGCTAGTCAAGGGAAGCGGTTCGTCCTGGTCTTTTCAACACCAGGCGCCACCAGTTTTGGGGCCCGCACTCCAAGGAAGAGGTGGACCGCTTGGGAAGAGTCTAGAAAAGTGATCCGGGGCCTGTGAGGAGAAGCTGAAAGAGCTACGGACATTTAGCCTGGAGGAGAGCAGAGCTGGTACAAGTCTTCAGGCCCTGAAGGGGCTGGACGGCGCGGGGCTTTCCTCTCAGGGCGCCGCGGTCGGAGACGGGGCAGCTTTCTGAGGGAAGGCGGGCGCCGGGCCTGCGGCGCGCCCGAGGCGGAGGGTAAGAGGCAGGTGCAAGGCGAGGAGGAGGAGATGGCTGGCTCTTTAA
>NW_017728934.1:4385894-4418822 GCF_001723895.1 Crocodylus porosus
GCGCGGGTCCCGCTGCACGTGTGTTGGCTCATGTGTGCCGCGCCCGCAGGTGAGCGGAGGACGGGAGCGCCATGGCCCAGCCCGTCTCAGCCTTCCAGGCCGCCTACATCTCCATCGAGGTGCTCATCGCCCTGGTGTCGGTGCCGGGCAACGTCCTGGTGATCTGGGCGGTGAAGATGAACCAGGCTCTGCGGGATGCCACCTTCTGCTTCATCGTCTCGCTGGCCGTGGCCGACGTGGCTGTGGGCGCCCTGGTCATCCCGCTGGCCATCGTCATCGACGTGGGGCCGCAGACCCAGTTCTACAGCTGCCTCATGGTGGCCTGCCCCGTCCTCATCCTCACCCAGAGCTCCATCCTGGCGCTGCTGGCCATCGCCGTGGACCGGTACCTGCGGGTGAAGATACCTGTCAGGTAAGACGTGCAGGAGGGACTTGCCGGTCGCCTTGCAGCAGAGCAGGGGGCGCTGGTTTTGGGGGGACCCATCGGTGGCATTGGGAACCGCCAGTGCCATAGGGTGACCCCCCCACACCCCACCCCGCTGCAGGTTGAGCCTGTCCTTCGGGGAGGTAGTGGCCGCAAACTGGACTTTAAGTGCATCTACTGCGTACAGCAGGGGAGGGGGCGCTGGCTGTGTCCGAGCACTACCCGCTCAGTGGGAAAGGGGCTGGATGACAGCACAGTTTGGGGTGCGGAGCTGCCTGCCGTGCGGTGTGCGCAGCCCACACGCAGTGCTCTGATTTAATGCTTCCTCCCAGGACCTGTTTTTTCTTTTTTAGAACGTGGCCTCAAATTGCAGTGGCACTGGATGCTTTGCCGCCGCCTGCCCCTTCCTCTTCCCCAGCTCCCCGTGGCTAGTACCCACGGAGGTGTGTTTTGGGGCTGAGTGCCACCAGAGCAGGGGCTAGCAGCGTGGCCCTGGCTTGCTCTGACAGCAGGAATGTAAAGACAGCCCAGACATGACTCCTGCCACTACCTCTCTGCTGAGTGGAGCACAGGGACCCAGGAGCTGCTGTGAAGTCTCCGGGGTATCTAGAGCACACAACGGTCTGGTGCCTGGTGCTGCACTGAGGATAGGGAGACAAAGCCCAGTGCTTCTTATCAGAGCTGGCACCGTGCTTCCCTGTCAGCCCAGGGTCAGAAATGTTTTCCCAGAGGAAGGGCTGGTGATGGAGACACCCTGTGAGCTAGGAAGTCTCAGAGTCCCTTTCCTCCTTGTCAGTCTGTTTGTAGACAAAGCCAAGCCTGCAATAAGTGCTGCCCGACTGCTATGACATTGAACTAGGGCAGAGCGCTGAATATAAATCAGGAAATGTGGTGTTTGAACTCCGGAGCTCTGATAGGAAATGTTTAACCCCTTCACTTCTGCACTGCTCCCTGTGTGCCCCTGTGCTGTGAGGCTTCATGGCCATTTCATGCAAAACGGGCTGCTTGCTGTGCTGGGTATGGGTAGAAGACTTGGAGCTCATGTCGAGTGGGCGCTTTAGGTATGTTGTGACAATGGTGTGCTGTGTGGCTGCTCTGTGTCCTGGGTAGGTGGTGATGGAGGAGCTGTTGGCTGCTGGGTACATCAGGTGTGTGTTGTGAGGTTGATGCTGTGTGGCTGTCGTGACACTAGAATTGAATGGCTACTGGGTACATAATTATTGCAGAATTGAAGCAGTGGAGTAGCAAGCTGGCACGGAGCAGTGATAAGACACCCGTTGGTTTACTATTGTGTGTGTGTCTTGACTTGTATGGAAAAGTCCTAGAGAGTATAATAGAAGAGCTCCCTTTTACTTGGTCATTTCTATAGTATTTTACTAGTTTCAGTCCTGGTCAGGGCTGTGAGATTTTTTGGCATGGAGCTGTTGGGAGGTGAGTGACTCAGTCTAGGCTGAGAAGAAAAGGTTTGTCAGTGGGTGCATCTACCCATTCATTCATGCACTGAAGTTACTGCACATTAAGTTTTCATACTTGCATAACCAAGTATTAAATTCATGTGGTGGTGCTACTGCGTAGTAGTGTCAGAGTATGGGGTTTCACAGATGCTAACTGCGCAGTAGGGTATTAGCATGAGTTTTGCCTGGCATGCTACTACACATTGTATTAAACTACTGTGCAGTTAGCATCTTATCACAGACTGGGATAAGAGCTAACAGTGTGTGGGTGGCGGGGAGGGCAGGAGGATGGAGGCAGTGGAAGTCAGGAGCACATTTTCTACCTTGCAGTCCTAGATTATGCGCTGCCCTGCCCCAGGGGTAAGGCTGATGCACTTTTTCTTAAGTAATGAAAGCCTGCGATCAAACCTGGCCAAGCCAAAGCCAGAAGGGGACATGTAACCAGCAGAGCCCAGAATGTCAATTGCAAAGTGGCCTGGGTTACCCAGCTAGATAGAACAAGCTCAACAGCAGTTGAATTCCAATCTGTGCTAACTTGGTCTAATAAAATTTAAAAAATAAAAATTTAATTTAAAAAAAGAAGAAAAAAAAAAGTCGATCTAATAAGATATCAGATTCACCCAAAGACCCTTGTCTGCCTGTATCCTTAGAGCAAAATGGCTACAACCTACACCCCTATGATCTGGTCTGCAGTACTTTTTGGCTTTTTAATCCTACTTGGAGGTACCAATTGTGACAGCCTGTGCGGCACAATTTTTTTTTTTGTCTTTTTTTAAATTAAATTTTTATTTTTTAAATTTTATTAGACCAAGTTAGCACAGATTGGCATAAGCAGGGATGATTTGTTTGCCTGTTTAGACAGGGCATTCTGGCCAGGTGTCACCTCCACTTGTGGTCCTGATCTCTTGGGAAGAACACAATGACCTAATTCGTCCTTTCCTTTCTTAAGAAAATATTATGTATCCTGCAGTGAAATAACTTCTTAGTGCCTGAATGGAGAAGAGCAGGGCAATGATTATTAGCAAAGGGTCCAGCACCAACTGATTCTTTGCCATCTGGCCCCTGATGTGCACCTCCCAAGAGAAGACTGTCCCCAACACCAAACTGAACTTTACTCCCTCTTGACCATTACCATTTAGCAGGAATTTTTCTTATGTGATAATGTAATCACTGATAAGTTGCGCTGTGATAGTGCCTAAGAGCCCAAGTCTGAGCCCACCTAAGTGCTGCACAAACAGGGAAGAGAGAGAATGTCCTGCCCAGGATAGGAAGAACAAAGGAAATGTATCTCTAGTCCTGCACCAGCAGTGCAAGGCAGTCTCTTGCTCATATGGAGGGTGGTGGTGAGGCAGTTACACAGAAGGGCTAGGTGGAACAGAAATTTTCCCTGCTAATTGTGTCCTTGCTTAATCACTACTTATCTCTGTTTTAGAAAAGCTTTTTAGCTTTGGGAATTTCCTTGCCTTTTTGATTATTTACTCTCATAAGGTCGAAGCAGAGCAGGCTATCTTGCTACTGGTTTATCAGGGTAGAAGTTATGACTTCAGTCACACAATATCAAAGTTTGTGGTTGGGACAGAACAATGTTTTTTAAATGATTTTTCAAAACTCTAAGCCCAGTACAGTTTTTCACCTGGCTTCTTGTTGTATAAAAAAGGCCCCTGTGTTATGAAAATGTGCTCCAAAATGCTTTTTGTGAGTCTGCTTTAAGTGCTGTGTCACTGCAGTGCTAATCAGGGTAACACTAAGCCCACAGACTTTTTAAAAGGGCTGTGGATTTTTTGGGAGACTTGTTTGAGACCTCAGGACAAATTCTCAGCAGTCCTGGTTGATGATCACCCACAAGCTGCTTTAGGATCAAGGGAGAGTGCTGGGTGCTGTGGGCAGAGCCTGGCTTCTTTGCAGTCCTTGCCCTGAGAATAAGTTCCTAGGTGCTCAGGTTCCTGAAGTGGAGATGCTAGCAGTGATGCAAAGGCGGGACCTGGCCAGGGAAGGTGGATGTGAGGACTGCTGCTTCTCTATGCCCCAACTTGGGATCTCCCTGTGGTTAGTGCAGGTGCCTAAGATGCAGGCTGGGAGAGGTTCATATAGGGGCTGAGTTATTTGTATACGCATCCGGATCATCCAAATGACTATCCAAATGTTCTGGTAAAGGCATGTTGGGTTCTGTTTAAAGTGACCTAATCTGAGCCATTTTTTTTTTTTTTTTTTTTTAAGCCTGTCCTGTGACTGTTGTGAATAAATGGGAGGAAGGATCGGTAGTGGCAGTGAGAATGTTGCTTCATTCTTTGCTCTGGGTCTTGTGTCTTGCTCAGACTGAGCAGCAGGGACAAGTGGGCTGTGACTGCTGGACAGGAAGGGGCAGAGGGGCACATCTTGAACTACCCTCCTTGCTAGGTGCAGTCTCAAGAGCACAGGCCAAAGCTAAGTCCAGCACCTGTAGGCTGCAGCATATGGTGGAAGAGACCAGGGAGAGCTGTGAGCTCAGGACTGCATCTCCAGCAGGTCGGGTGTTGGAACAGGACAGAGCTGAGAACAAGGCTGTGATTTGATTCTGGAATCTATTAACAACCACAGCAGAGATTTACATACAGAGAGATACCCACTGCCCTGGTAGGAAGCAGCATGCACCCAGGGCTGCCCGCCTACAGTAGCACAGCACCAACTCATTCCACCTTACAGCGATGTGAAGGACCAATGACTGACAGCAAAAAGACGGAATGCAGCATGGAGGCAGAGCAGCCCAGGCGGAAATGAGCACCATGTGCATAGCACAGAGGTGAATCTACCAACTTTTTGCCATGAGCAGGCTTGGTAGCCAGCATTGTGCTATGAACTAGGCTGCAAGGTTGACTGACCAGTTAGGGAGCTAGCTGGAGAAGTGGGAGACCTGGACTACTTACCATCTCTGCCACAGACTCCCTGAGTACCACTGGGCAAATTGCTTATTCTCTTTGTGCCTCTGTGGGAATAATAGCACTTAATAGTGTTGGGAGACTGTATACTGAGGGGTGTGATGTGTTCATGCACTGGGGGACAAGCCATCAGATACCTATGATGAGATGGGCAGAATGCCTCCCAGGGAAGTCACCGAGGGTTACTGGTGTCACTGGAGGGAGTTTCTCAGTGGACACCAAAAGCACGTGTAGCTGTATCAAGGAGCTGCCTGTCTCGCCAACTGAGGGACAGTGACGTCAATCTGTCTGGCACGTTCGTTTGTTCTTAAATTAACTAGGAGCCTCCTCTGCCACATGCCTGCTATCAGGGGCTTACGCAGTGAGTGCTGGCTCTGTGCTTGCTGGCAGGAAGGCGCTCTGGCAGCAGTGCATGTCCAAGGCTGCTGACTCCTGAGGTGTGGAAAGGGAATGAGAGCAAGAGGGTCCTTGGCCAGCACTTTGCCTTCATCCTTGTGCCAGGGACCAAGCAGATTTTGAGCCCGAGGCAGTCTCTATCTGAGTTCTAGGACATCCCTCACAGGGTCTGGCTTGTATTTCTACACCCAGGACAGTCTGGTCTTAAGGTCTCTTCACACTCAGTCATTTACTGAGAGCCTGCAGGAGCAAAAGAGCACTGCCCAGGAGAGAGAGACCCCATGGGCTAGGTCAGGAGTTGACAGTATTTTTGGGCAGAGCCAAAAACACCCACAACTTTGACTTTTAAGATGTTGGCATGCCAGGGGCAGATGGTGGGGGAGCTGCAATGTGCCCGATCCTTGCTTTGGCAGTGCAGACCCAGCGCCTTCCCTGCTGTCCACCGTGAGGTGTGTGTGCACCCTCTGCCAGCAGTGACCGGGGCCAGGGCTCCATGGACACCGGTCCAGCCGCTTGTAGCCTTCTGGCTGCCTGCCACAGCTGGCTCGGGCTCTGCCATGGAGCCCAAGCTTTTCTCAGCAGGCAGCAAGGAGTGTGCAAACAGCTGCACTGGGGTCTGTGTAGCCCCGACCCAGCTTGTTGCCACTGGCAGGTACATGTGTGCTTTGAGGCAGACAGCAGGGAAGGGGCCAGGGCTGCACCACCACAACAAGGATCAGGACCTTTGCAGTTCCTCTGCTGTCTGCCTCAAGGCACATGTGCCAAGGAAAATGGCTTTGCGTGTCATGCTCTGGCACATGTGGAGGGGGTTGCTTACATGTGCAGGGGGTTGCCTACCCTTGGGCTAGATCCTATATGACCCATTAAGTGTCTAAGTGAACTGAGACACCTATGTGTGATCCTATTCCATGTTTTGAGTCCCTGGAAAAAAAGGGAATGCACTTATTTGAAATGCTTCATCTCAGCCTTAAGACTCTGGCCCTAGACGCTTGTTATTTTTGTAGCATTATTTTTTTTAAAGAGTGTTTTGACATGCATTTTCCAGCCAGAGGGCAATAGGGGCCTGCTTGTTAGCACTCCACCCCCCAACCCCCCA
This sequence comes from Crocodylus porosus, assembly GCF_001723895.1. Lineage (NCBI taxonomy): Eukaryota > Metazoa > Chordata > Crocodylia > Crocodylidae > Crocodylus > Crocodylus porosus. Next base: position 4,392,180 of record NW_017728934.1, read on the forward strand.
CTGCCACCAAGGGAGTTGGTCAGTGGCAGCAGCTGATGAGGCTGCTACCCATGGAGGTCTGATTTGGGCAGTCTCAGACTCTTGCTAGAGCTTGTGGAAATGGTTAGAGCACCTGCACCATTACAGTTTAAAGTTCCAGGTTCTTTAATGAGCTTCTAGTGTTCAAACAGTGAAACACAGAAAATCACTGACGCATCAGCAGCCCATTAAACACTGGAATCTCAAAACCCTAATGGTGCCAGTGCTTCCGCTGCTCCCTCTGCTACTGCTACAGCACCAGCGGTGTGGAAACTGTTAAAGCACTATTGCGGTTGAATATTCCCAGTGCTTTAATGGTCTCTGGTGCTTCTAAAACACCAGGACCCATTAAACCACTGGGAATGTAAAGAGCTATTAGAACTTACCAAATCAGACCCTGCTACCACTGCACCCCTGTTATTCTTGCCACCTGGCAGGAAAGGTGGTGCTGCTGCCTTTGAGTGGTCTTGGGTTGATTGGGTGGCTTCTGGGTGATGAGACTATCTGCAGGACTCCCTGACAGCTTGCTGCTGGGTGGGCTATCAGGGAGTCAGATGCTCTCCCTCTCTCCCCCATGGAGGGGAGGGGTAGGTACACTGAGCACTGTAGGATACTGGGGGTGACATACTGGGATATTAACCCTGCACATACATTACATCTGTGGCAGAAAAATCTTCTGCAACAAAAGTTGATGTTTGAAACAGTGTTTTTTGTTGTTGTTTGTTTGTTTTTTGTTGCTGATCCACCGTTCTAATATTGGGTGGATTATTTTCTTTTTTCTTTAATGCAGCACAGAGCATGACAAAAAATGAGCATATGCAAGCTCACTAAAAGCACCCATCTAGCACCACAAAAGTACGGTATGTCAAAGGCCTCAGCTACATTTGACAGCTAGCGGAAGGATGTGTCCACCTTTTCTGTTTTAACTTATACTTGATTGGGTGGAGCATCAAGGGCAAGGTCCACCCCAATTCTAACATGGCTAAGATGCACTGAACATTGACAGACATGCAGGCCCCCACTGTAATTCATGGCTCTTTACATGAAGTGCCATGAGTTAGAGCGCGCCCCCCACAACCCAACAGATGTTTGTATCTTGGGTTGCAGGCAGGTTCAATTCCCCCCACCCTGCCCCAAGCAAGCAGTGAGTTGAAGAGCTGCCCCTCTCCCCAGGACTTCCCGCTGCTCCCAGCTCTGGAGCTGTTAGCAGGGAGGGAGGGGGAAGCCAGTAGCAGTGAGCTGTTGGCTGGGATTTGCCTGGCCTGAGCTGGAAGGGGGCAGGTAGATCAGAGCCCCCTCCTGCCTTGCAGGCCTGGCCCAGCTTCCCCCCAGTACTCCAGCTGGGGAGGCTGAGAGTGGGGCATGAGGTGGGGGGGCTCTGATTTCCCACCCCCACTTCCAGCTCGGGCTGGGAAAAGCCCAGCCAGCAGCTCACTGCTCCGTCCTCCATTGCTGATGGCTCTGGGGATGGGCTTCATCAGCCCAGCCCTGAATATGCAAAAAATTTACCCAAGGGAATACAAGTTCCCTAAGGGGCTCTAAAGTAGAATGCTTTCATCTAATACCTCATTGAGGAGGGTTAATTTTTCACATGCTCAGCCACTTTAAAAGAGCTCTGCAGCCACGCGCATGCATTGCAGCATGGCGAAAGAGTGCTTTCAGGGGCCCAATAGCATGAAAAATGTAACTTCTGTCTGTGTCCACTAGTTTCTTCTGCATCCACTAGTTTGTCACCAGCAACACACAAGGCAGTGATGTATCTAGTGTCACATACATCCACCTTCGGCTCCCCCCACCTGGGTAACCAGGTACCCATCCACAGCTGGGTTCAACCTGTGGCACAAGCCCATAGCCACTCTGCCACCACAGCCCTCAGGCAATGCACTTGTGTTGTGCAGCCCAGGCACCTGCCGACGTAGCAAGTCGGAGCAATAGGATAACTGTGGATTCTGTCCCTGCATAAGTCCATAAGCCAGACTTCAGACATAAGTCAACATTTTCCAACATGGGTGCTTAATGTGAGGCTTTAAACCCATAGCTGCATCTTCATCTCCGTATTTGTAGATTCTGACCTGATGATCATCTCTGCTTTCATTTCTTCATGTGGGAATCATGGTCCTGTAATTTAAAGGGACATTTCACAAAGGAGCCCTAGGTAGAAGGTCCCATTGAAAGGCAAAGTATTACCTTGGAGGACAACTGCCCACAGGGGGAGCAGTCTTTCCTGTTATTGCCATGTTGCAGGCAAACTCTTCTTGAAGGGGAAAAAACGTTTTGTCTTCAGAGCCCAGAAAGAAACTTCTGAGTTTCACCATGTAATTCAAGTGGCTACAGACCTTCCTCTTCGTCTTGAACCCAGCTTCCTCTCCTCCTGACAGTGCATGTTCGGGGAAATCCTGCATGATCAAATTAAGCTAATGAGCAAAGCCGCAGGTGTGAGTGACCGCTGAGCGTTTTCATTGCTGCACTGCCACTGTTTTGATAGAAAGAAGCCACGTGTGACGTTCCAGCTGCTAATCAAATAGTCCAACTGTCAGTCAAAGGGCATAGTCACTGCCTGGCCATTATCTTTGCTGCTGTCAACCCTAACCTTAACTGAGGATTGCCAGGAGCTTGGCTTGCTCTTGGGGAAATGCCTGGTGTCTGTCTGCTTGGCCAGGAGCATGTGTCACTCAGCAAGTTAGCACTCATGGACACAGGGCTGAGCAGTGGTAGAAAAGAAATCTTTGGTCAGCAGTGGTACGTGTGGTTCAGCAGCTTTTGCAGCAGCTTCCTCTAGTCCTTTATCAAACACTCCTGCAGCCACATCTGGTAGAAATCAGGGCAGGGTTTGCAGGTGTTCAGAAATTTTTTTTCTGAAATATCAGAGGTGAGAAATTGGCTGAAGCCAAATCTCTTCCCTGAAATTTTTTTGCATATCACATTTTACAGTAATAAACATTTTCTCCAAAATTCCTACGTGGTTCTAATTCCAGCTATGCTGGTTGGCTTTAGGCAGTCTTTTTTTTTTTGCCACTGACTTCTTTGCCTGTATGATTTATTAACAGTGCTTCATAAGAAGTATTACCTGCCTATCCACAGAGGCATGGCCCTGTGTTTAGGATGCTCCCCCAGGCTAGGAGGGTGTGTTCCCTACTCTGCTATGAATGAATTCTGAAAACTTAGGCAAGTCACTGAGCCTCAGTTTCCCATGCAGGTAGTGACACTTGCCTGCATCATGGGGATATATAAGGGTAAACAGATTGTGAAGTGCACCGGGGATGGCCATTAGGGCTGTGTGAGTCTTCAGACAGAACTTTGGATCTGGAGAAGGTTTGGACGCTTTAGGGCCCGAAGCAGCACGTCCGGGTCGAAGCACTGCCTCATTCAGCTTCCCGAATCGCTTCGGAGCTGCCTCGGAGATCTGGCCATAGGATATAATGGGGAAACAATAAAATATCTATAACTTTGTTGTTTTTTGTCCAATTTGGATGAAATTTTCAGGGGTAGTAGACTCTGCAGAGAGCGTGAAGCCTGCCAAGTTTCAAGAAGATTGGTGCAGGATCTCCAAGGCAGCTTTGGAGCCACTTCGGCTGGTTTGAGGCAGAAACCCGGTCCAGAGCTCCAGATTGGATCACAGCCATACGAAGCGGCTGGATTCAAAGCTGGATTGGATTGCAGCCAACTCGCACAGGCCTAATGGCCATGCATGTACCTTTAGATAAAGGGTTAATTGTGATTTGTTGGAGAAGTTTTGTAGGGAAAGCAGATTTTTTACTCAAAGCTGGGAGCTCTCTTATTGCCCCTCATTTCTGTGCCCTTCCTGACTTCGCAGCCGTGTTGATCTAGCAGACTTTCCAGGAATCTCCTTTGCAGCACATATGTGCTTCTGCCCTTGTGCAGGCCTGCGCTTCCTTGGGTGGGACCATGCTCTTGATCAATGTGCTGAGTCAAATTCAAAGTAACTGGAAACAGCCAAATTGGAGCATCTGGCAGGAACAGACTTCCCCCTGCCCCACAGAGTGCTTCCCCCCCGTTGGCTCCCCATCCTGGATGCCGATGCTGGTAGAGACATCAACAAAGGGAAGGCTTGGGGGTGTCTGGCTACCTTGTGTCTACTAAAATCCTGACTTCCCTTCAGGGTCCCAGAGGGGAGTGGCAATGTTGAGGCAAGCCGTGGAGGCCCGCCTGGACAGAGCCTACACCTCTGATCTAAGCCATGGCTCCAGGCCTGATAGTATTGCCGCATTAGGCTTCAAACACAAAACTGCAGAACAGCTTCAGCATGAAGACTGCTTTCCAGGTAGGCATGCAAAGGGGCTGGCGGATACTGTGCAGGGCGGGACCTGGTGTGGAAGGAACAGGATCCATCAGGGACATGATTTTTCAGTCAATCGGCTTCCACTGCAGCAGCTCAGAAAAGGCAAGAGTGAATGCATTCAGTTAGGGGGATTGTTTCGTTGTGCTCCCCGCCATCTGTCTGTGCCCACCTGTTCTCTCATTCTGTAAACTCCTTGGGACAAGGAGCTTCATTTTGTCTGGTCTCTGTACAGCACCTTATGTAAGGGGAGGCTGGTTCAGGACAGGGGATCCTGAGTGTGCACAAATGATGATAAATGATGCACTTCAGTACCAGCACAGGTTGGTCAAATGTGGGAGTGAGCAAATGTGGGAGTGAGCATTTTGGTGGGTCGAAGGTGGGTTCCAACCCTCCTCCCAGCCGTACCCAAGGCAGTTCTCAAGGACCAGATTCTGCCCCCTTTTTGCTCCTGTTGGTTGGTATTTTCTTTGGCAAGTGCTTTCACCAGTGTTGCTCAGGGAAGAACCTGCAACGCAAAGGGTGGCAGAATCTGAGTGGATATTGTAGATGGGACTTGGGACATGTTGTCATTGAAAGACCTGTTAATGGTTTTGCAAAGGAGTGTATTTGCACTCACAAAGCTTGGGCCACAGAGAACCCTTTCATACAAACTACTCTGGTGCTCACTTCTTTCAGAGACTGGGCACTAGCTTAGATGGGGCCATCAGCCAGAACGGAAGGGGTCTTGGCTCTCTGTCTTGCTGCAGGCAGAAACTCCTGGGTAAGGCTTCCAGGCCTGCTCTGTGCAGTGAGTCAGACTGGTCATGGTCACCATGGGTCCTTCCGGCTCTGACTTCTATGAAACTGAAAGGTAGACCATTTAAAACCAATGTAAGGAAATACTTTGTCATGCCTTATACACCTACCCCATGGAGCTCCCTGCCACCTCCTGTCAGTGAAGCCACAAACGCAGGTCAGCTTGAAAAAGGATTTCAGTGTTGTACAGGGGATGGGATGGCCTTGTGGTTGGTGTTTCGGCCTAGCACTCTCAAGACCTGGGTCTATTTCTGTCTCTCCTAGTGCCTTGGTGGGTAACCTTGAGGTCATGCTTAGTGCTTCGTTCCCTCAACTGAAAGAATGGGCTAATGATGTCTCCTTTATAAAGTACTTGGAGATCAATGCTGAAAGATTAATAGCTAGGTCTGTCTGCGAGTATAGTGAGAATATACCTGGCTACACTAAATACAGTAAAACTTTTATAAGGAGTGGAAAGTCCTATAAACCAGCTGTTCCCTCATGGTGGTTACAAGGACATTTCCTGCAAGGGCAGGTTCATTCATAGCTCTTCACTAGGGTGTTTCTTGCACCTTCTGTAACCTTGGGAGCCGCTCACTGTTGGAGGTGGGAGACAGGACCCACGGAAGCCCTGCTTTGCTTTAGAAGAGGAAACTGGACCATGGTATCACTATCACTCTGGCTTCAGCTGCCACTGCTACAGTATTGGCACCAGCAGCTAAGGAGTTCATGCTGCTATCACTCAGCACCACTGCAGATGCCAGAGCAACAGTAGTGAACATCATTGTTTTTAGCCACCAGTAGTGACCAAAACCACTAAGTATTGTAGTGGCTTTCGCTCCCAAGGTGTTGGCCAGGCTGTAGCAACCTTGGTGATGGAGCAGCCGCTGGCAGTAGCAGCAAAACCCCTGCAAGACCAATAACCTACTTGTACAGGTTGTACATTTGACAGTCCTGCTCTAGAATTTCAGCTTTTCCATAGTACCAGGAGGGGTAAGTAAGATCCTTGGCTGACTTTCTGCATTCCCCTCCTTGTAGTTATTATTCCCATCGCACATAGAGGTCCTCCCAAGTCAGACCTCCATTGTGTGAGGCACTAAACGCATCCAGAGGAAAATGCCCAGAAGCTCCCAGTCTAAATATAAATGAGAAATAGGTTGGAGTCTGGTAGGTAGGGAGCACTATAGCAATGGCGTTGATCAGCTGGACAGACGGCAGGCTCAGCACACTGGAGGCCTAGCTCTTGTCAAGCTTGTTGGATTTCTTTGAAAGTTGTGGCTGTGTTTCCTTCTAAGCAGAGGTGATGCAAGGTGCAGAATCTCCCTTGGCTGGAGGTATCCAGGGACTGGGTCAGTCTTTGTGACATTCACTGAAAATGCACAGGGCTGTGTTTGTGCTTTGTTTGTTGCTGTTGCTTTGTGAGCATCCCTACTTCACTGCACTCCATCTCTTGGGGATGGGGGCTGAAAAGGGAGTGTATGGGGGAGAGACGCATTTCTCGAGTCAGAAATGTTTATTTTTTGAGAGCACTGCACTCAGAAATGGTCTGCTGGATACTTTCTACACACGTTACATTCCCCTCCTGCCAGAGGAGCTCTAGACCAAGAGTTACCACTTTAGTTTGTGGTGGCTTTGAATGGCAAAGCTTCCCAGGTCTAACCTGCTGAGTGGCAACTGAGGAGGGCTCGTGAATCCATTTGGTATAATTATATCAAGCAAGGCTGGAAGGAAGCTCAGTGGGGAGGAGAATAGAGTAAAAGCTAAGTGGAGGTGAAGTGCAGGGTTAAGGAAGATAGTGAGTCTGCATGACTGACATCAGGGCAGCTGCAGAGAAACAGCTGTATGTACGGTAACTCCAGCACCATCCCATCCTCGAGATGTGCATTCAATTGAGCTTTCCGAGATAAACCAGCGACATAAATTTTCCTGATAAATCCTGTCCCCGCCTGCACAGCTACTTTAAGCAGCCTCAGAGCACAGGAAGCAGGGAGAGGTCCAGATATCTTTGCAGGAAGACGCTCGTAACAGTGTAGTGTAGGAAAGAGACTATTCAAGCAACTTTGCACCTCTGCAGCCTTGCGTTTCTTTACCAGCAGACTCCTTTTGAATTCAGCAGTAACTGAATATGTGGTGCTGCCTTGGAGGTGCTCCCCAGGTCTCACAGTAATAAAAAGCATTGCTGGAGGCTAAGCAGGAACTCAGAAATAGGTGCAGTAGGGTAGGAAAGTTGCAATAGGTTCCATGCATCTAACTTGCTCCACAAGCTGGTGTGGGGCTGATGGAGCTTCAGATCTGCTTCCTTCCTGCTCCACTAGGGTTGACCTCTGAGATAACGAGGGGAAGGAACAAGTGCTTGAGCCACGGGTGGTCAGCTGGAATCATTGATAACACTGCTTCCATTTCTTGCTAAATTCAAGTCTTCTGAGAGCATGAGTCAATTTTTCCTGCAAAATAATGAGATTAGCTTAAAAATCTTTCATTTTCACAAATGAATGATGCTCAGATTCTTGTTATTTTGTCTTCTGGGTATTGAAACCTCAGGGGGCACATTATCCAGAATTTCTTTGCAATCATGAGGTCCAAAAACATACTCTTTCATAGATTCATAGATTGTTAGGGGCTGGAAGGGAACTTGCAGATCATTGGGTCCAGCCCTCCTGCTCTAGGCAGGAAGACAACTGGGGTTAGGTGACCCCAGTGAAGTAACTGTCCAGTCTCCTCTTGAAAACCTCCAGGGTAGGTGACTACACCACCTCTGCAGGGAGTTTATTGCACAGTCTGAACACCTTGACTGTGAAGAAGTTTTTCCTGGTATTAAGCCTGAAGTGGCCTCCCAGGAGTTTGTATCCATTGGTCCTGGTCTTCCCTGAGCATGCCCTAGTGAACAGGTGTTCACCGAGCTCCTGATGCACTCCTCTGATACAGCTGTAAGCCACTATCAAGTCCCCTCTCAGCCATCTCTTCTTTAGGCTAAGGAGGCCCAGGTCCCTCAGCCTTTCCTTGCATGGCTTGTCTTGCAAGTCCCTGATCATACAGGTAGCACTCTTCTGGGCCTTCTCAAGTTTTTCCATATCCTTATTGAAGTGCGGTGCCCAGAACTGGATGCAGTACTCCAGCTGTGGTCTCACCAGTGCTCAGTACAGTGAGAGTATCACTTCCTTAGTTTTACACGAGATGCATCAGTTGATGCATACCAGTGTGTTGTTTGCCCTGCTGACCACTCCCTTGCGCTGACTGCTCATATTCATATGATGGTCAATCATTACCCCTAGGTCCCTTTCAGCCATGGTGCAAGTCAGACTGTCACCACCGAGCCTGTATGAATGTTGAGGGTTATTTTCCACCAGATGGGACTACCTTACACTTGGAAGTGTTAAACTTGATCTGGTTCTGGTCTGCTCAACTCCCGAGCCTGTCCAGGTTCACCTGTACCTGCAACCTATTTTCTGGCATGACCACACTGCCCCATAACTTGGTGTCATCCACAGACTTGGCCAGCAAGCTTTTCACTACCCCATCCAAATCATTGATAATGGTGTTGAAAAGCACTGGTCCAAGCACGGACACCACTTGCCACTTCTCGCGAGGATGATACAGATCCGTTCATGAGAACTCTGTGGGTCCTACCGTGTAGCCAGTTTCCCACCCACTGAACCATCGAAAATCTTCCAGTTTTCCCACAAGGATATCGTGGGATACTGGATCAAAAGTCTTTTGGAAGTCTAGGTATATAACGTCTACCACATCTCCTGTGTCCAGGTGGCAAGAGACCTGGTTGTAGGAGCTGAGATTGGTAAGACGAGACCTACCTGTGACAAAGCCATGCTGGCTGTCATTCAGCTTCTTACCTTCTGCGAGTGTATCGCACATAGATTCTTTAATGAGCTTTTCCAGGATTTTCATGAAAGCTGGAACTTCTTGTTTCTTGCTTGACTCCAGGAGTTTGAGCATTCAGAAAACCATCAGTTGTCACAGAAGCTGCAATAAAATCGCAAGAGATTGTAAGGTAGAATTTAGCTTACTGTGAAGGGAGGGTCAGTTAAAAGATCTAATGGAAACCGTTTATTTCCTTGCTCCCATTTTCTTTCTGTTGTTTAATAAATCTTATTTTTAAGGAAACTGTTGTAATCCAATGGATTTTCTCCCTTGTGCACCAGAAGAAAAGGAGGGAGTGGATAATGTCAAATAGTGGCAATAGCTTTGAATATGGTCTAGGGTCTGGGTTAAACAAGCATCCACTACAATGTCCTTCCTCAGAAGGTGTGTCTCATAGGACTGAAGTCAGGTGAACGCAAGCTGAATCCTGAAAATAAAGGTATAGTAGGACAAGAGGGCAGGTGATCAAGGACAATGTCAGATGCATAATAGGTGAGCCACAACACAGCTGACTACAGGCAAAGGACACACCCAAAGATGCATGGACAAGCCAGAAGGAATGATTCCAATCATCTGTTGTGATGTCCTGCTTAACCTAGGTGAGAAGTCATCATTTTTGGGATTCCTACGTCAAGCTATGGCTTCTCAATGAGCTGGAGCAGGGCTTTTGGAAAGAGAATCCAGTTGCTTTGGAGATTGGACATATGGGGTTTGTCTATACTGCATCAAATGCTGGTCTTGGGGTGGACAGGGCTTGGCACATCCCACTTGGCTGAGTCCTCTGATGCACTCCAAAGCTGGAAGTTCATTTGGAAGGTATTCTGAACATGTGGGAGACTGAGTGCTTGAGAGTAGTTGCTGGATATGAGTCTGGAGCCAGAGGTTTGGCAGTGAAAGTGTGTCAGTGGATTTGCATGGGTAGGATTTGCCTAGCCCTGTGCTCTCAGTTGACACGGTGTAGATAAGCCCATGAAAGGAGGCGTTTCACTATAGGGAGATTGATTGCCATTGTTCTGAATCACAGAGCTGCTCTGATGTTCCACCATCAAGGGCTTTGGCTATCAAAGAGCTCAGGCTAGTTGTGAACCCTTTGGGCTCCCTCACAAGCATATTTTAATTTAGTCAAGCATATTTTAATTTGGTTTAGCTTCTATGCCGTAATGCACAGCACTGCACAGTATAAGCTCTCCCTTCAAGGAGAAAGACAGTTTTAAAGAATATGAATCTGAAATGGAAAAAAAACAATCCATGGTTTCAAATTAGAAAGAAAATTCCCCAGATTGAAGTATTTCTGAGGATCCTGAAGACCTATAAAGTAATTTATGGGGGACACTTGGATTTTATGCAGAACCAGATAAATCGCTCAAGACTTACAACACAGAATTGGGTAAATTGATATCTCCTCTGCTTACCGCTCCTTTTCTTGGGATGATTTGTCTGCGCTGGGGAAAATGGTGAGAACAGTTAATGCAGAATATTCCACAATAACTCCTTGGAAATGGCTTCTGTGGGGACACACTTTTCCGGAGTAAAAGTGCATTTTTCTTCCTGGAATTTAATCCATTCTGAAACCAGATCATGCTAAACCAGAAAGGACAAACTTAGTACCATGCCCATGTGGGATTGTTTTCTGTAAATACTGAGTGGCTCACAGGCTCCTTACAGTATGGCATGAATTAGATTGTCTACTGGAAATGTTGTCAAAAGCAAGGAAATGGGTTACTGCACCTCCGTGTGATTTGTCAACTGTGAGATTAAACTTGTGAGCACAAGATCCAGAAACATGGCTCACAGTACTCTTTGGATTGCTGCCCAAAACTTCAACAGGTTCTTCAACCTCTGTCTACACTTCAGCCAGCATTACAGTAGAACAGCATGTCACACCAGGTGGGTGTGCGATGCATTACAGTAACCCCACTGTACATTTATCCTATGCCAGTGGGACTGAAGAGGTCAGAGTAGGCCATCCCTTGTGTCCTAGTGGTTGTATTTGTTAGATCCTTCAAGGGACACAAGCCATCCCAGCTTCTATGCAATAATGCACTACACAATATAGGCTTCGTCTTTGGGTAGGAAGAGGGTTTTAAAAAATGTGATTCTGAAATGGGGAAAAAAAATCCCATGGTTTCAAATTAGGAGAAAATCCTTCAGTTTGAACTACTTCTGAAAATCCTGCAAGCCCATAAAGTAATTTGAGACCTCTGGATAACCAAAAGCTCTGCGAGGTTGAGCTATTCCAGCTAAAAGGGTTAGAGAGACAGGTCTGAAAGGAGAGGGACCCATCCTGGGAAAAATCAGATGGTAACACATCCAAGGGAACAGCAATCCAAGAAAGAGATACTTGACAGACGGAAGCTGTGCTGGTAAAATAAACTAAGGGCAGAGAGGCTGCAGACAGCGAGATGTGAGTTTGCAATGTAATACAGCAGTAAAATAGACTTGTGATATTTTTGCACAATGTTCATGCATGTCATAGCATGGAGAATAAGTAGCTCCAAGATAGGGTGGTCACTGACCCATCCCCAGAATACAGGACATCACCTAGTTGGGTGGGGGAAAATGATCTCTGGCTTCCTCGGCCAATCAGTGGTAAGGGGCAGGGCCACCACTACATCAGCCAACCAGCATCAAAGGGTGGGGCCACCACAAAAAGGCCACCTCCCTTCCTCCCTCCCTGCCTCCCTGCCTGGTTCAGAACCCTGCACCACCCTACATCTAGGCACAGCCAATAGAATTGCAAGGACAAATGTTTGACATGTATTTCCACCAATCAACTGAAAAACAGGACATTTTGCAGTTTGTTCCTCATTTAGAAATGGACAGGGGACAAAGGGTTTAAAAACAGGATGGTCTGGTATAAAACAGGACCAACAGCCACCCGACTTCTAGACCTCTGTGTTCCTAGGGCGACCAAAAGTACAGTGCTTCCAATTCTTGTGGGCACCTCGGGCACCGGGCAGAGGAAGACTCAGTGGAGAGTATTTAGAGGAGCAGATCTCAGCATTTTTAGACTCAAGGCACCCCTCAGAGAATGCCAGCTCTTGGGTTTCACTTGCTCTAATATTTTTCTGTATTAAAAAAAAAAACAAGTTTTCTGTTACAGTGACCACAGCAGGTCAGAATGTTTTCAGCGCTACAGATTCATGGTTGAAATCTCTGGGTTTATCATGTCTGCATGCCTAATGGTGCTAATGTTGTATGGCAACTCACAGCATCCTTGAAAGGATTTTGCAGCACCCCAGGGTGCCTTGTCACCCTGGTTGAGAATCACAAGTTTGGAGGCAAGCTACCAAGACTTTTCCAGCCAGGAATTTCAGAAGAGCTCAGCTCCCATTTAGGCACCAAAGAAATTGGGTATGTTATTACAAGAGCGGGGCAAAAAATGGGTGCTGAGTATTTTGGGCTCCTATACATGTTCAGGGAGGCTGCTCCAATGCACTATAATTACAGCTCTCAGAGCATGCTCCAGCACACTTAACTTACAGTGCTTGGAGCTGCATTAGTTAAACTGACCCCTTACCTCCCAGGGCACATCTATAAGCCCCCATAGAGTCTGTCCCTGAGGTATTTATTTATTTGATTTATGTGCTGCCCTTTCCAACAAAGACCCACAATAAGGAGGACAGACTAATTTATAAAACAGGGGAACAGCAAGAGAATTAAACCACTTATGAAAGAACTAGAATATCAGCAAAAAACATAGGCCCCTCTAAAAAATATTGCAGACTAACTTTGCTAAATGCCTGTCCGAATGAGAAGGTCTTACAGTGCTTCCAAGAGATGCCCAGGCTTGGAGTCTTGGGCCTGAGAGAGCTGAGCAGCAACAGCTGAGAATGACCTTTCATACATTTTTGCCAAGAGTAGAGCCCAGACCATTTAGGGTCATATGAGTCAAAACCAGCACCTTGAATTATGCCTGGAAAGCTACTGGGAGCCAGTGAAGACTGGTGCACTGGAGTTATGTACCCACCCCTGGCAGAAGTGGAGCCACCATGTTCTCTACCATCTGCAGCTTCCAGACAGTTTTCAAGGGCAGCCCTACATAGAGCTCTGAAGGACTGAGGGTATTGAGACAAGGGAAGGTTAGAAGACATTGTTATGTGAGTGAATTCACTGGGGATGAATGAATTAAGACATGAGATGACTCTGAAGGATGAAAACATGGAAAGCAGAGAGAAATGATGTACAGTGGCTCCAGGACGTCAGCCAAAAGTGATGGCATGATAGAGAGGGCAGCCTGTGTTGAGTCTGCAGAGAATCCGCCTGGCTGCAAGAGAGATTTAGACTGGAATTTTTTATGGGAAAGTCTGGAAGCTTAGTCACTTCTGACATATAATGCTAAAGTGGAAGAAGCAGCAAGAATGTGCTAGAACAATGAAGAGCAATGCTACTTAATCAAGGGCTTAAAAATGTTTTCAGTGGTTCTCCAAGTGCTTATTTTTAACATCTAGGGAACATTTTTCAAAGCACCTCATTGGTTTTAGAAGCCTATGAGCATGTTGTCCTTGCAGTCAGAGGTGGGTTTGTTGAATGCCTGGTTACACACAACATGGAAACTGAGGTGACTCAAATGTCAGCCCACTAAGAGCAAGTCTATGGCACCTTCATATTGAAGGCATGAGCACCACCCAGGAGCATGCCTACCCATTTGCACCCACTCCCTGTATGCCAAGTCCTGGAAAGGAGGCAATATATGTGCCTTAGGGCAGCCCAAAGCTGCTCTTAGGCTCTCGGCACTTTTATTGGTGTGTACTCAGGGCTGTTCTAAGGTGACTACATGGCCTCATTTCCAGGATTTCAGGGGTGTAGGTTGTAGCCATGTTGGTCTAAGGACAAAGGCAGACAAGGTTCTTTGGGTAAATATGATATCTTTTATTAGACCAACTCAAATAGTTGGAAAAATTCTTTTTTCCAAGCTTTTGGGTACAAATACCCTTTGTCAGGCTGAGGAAGTGTCTGCAGATGGTCTGTGCTCTACCTGGATGTAGTGGTAAAGCAGCCAAAGGCCAGTTTGTAAGCAAGAAAACCAGTCAGTTAAAATGTAAATTGAAATGGTCTGTAGGTGATAGATAGGTGGGTGGGGGGAAGGGGAATGAATGTCGCTGTAGTCAATGGATGGGGGCAGAGGGGAAGGGACTGAGAATATAGCTGGTAAAAAGTGGGAGAGTTTACCTGGGGAGTCAGATGTTAGGCAGGTTATAATGTGTCATAAATCCAATCTTATATATTTAGTCCTTAATTTTTTTGTATCCCGTAAATTTATGAAGTGAAGTTCTTAGGCTTGTCTGTGAAAGGTGTTTTGTAAATTCCCTTTGAGGATTAGACCTGAGAGATTGGAGAGAGAGTGGTTTCCTTGCAAGAAATGTGCCCCCACATGTAACTGGTCTTCTTGTCTTTGATAGATTTCCATTGTTCATTCATTCTGGCACACAGTTGCTTTTTGGTTTCTCCTTCATATTTTCCATCAGGGCATTTGGTGCACTGGATGAGATGTATTATATTCCTGGAGGTGCAGGTGTAAGATCCAGGAATGGTGATGGCTTTGTTGTGGGGTTGGTGGAGATATGTTAGCAGGTTTTACATTTCTTGTCATGGCATGGTCCGGATACATTGGGTGTGTTTGGTTTTCACGGAGCAGGAGCAAAGCTTAGTGGATGGAGTGTAGTTCTCGGAGATGTGTCTATGTTCAGCACAGAGGTAGTGCAGACAGGCCAAAGACTGGGCAGGTTTGCGGAGTCTACAGTGAAACCCCTGCTAATGCTGCTTCACTGCTGTCCGTACCTGAGCAAGCTAGAGTGAAACCCATGTGGTCACTTTTGTGCAGCTGATAAATCTAATGTATATTTTTATTAAAATGCTACACCCTGTGTAAAATGACAAGTATCTCCAGGGGAAAATCTGATTTTTGTTTTTTCCTTTTTGCCTGATTGTAGTAATAACTGGACTGATAGAGCACCATTCAGGAAAGTGAGTTGTACATTCCTACAGAAATCCCATGCAGCCCTACTTCTTCTGCAATGCAGAGAAAAATCTACAAAGGGAGAGCAAGGTTGTGATGAATCCAATTACAATCCAGACTGAGATCTAGTTATAGCTCCTGTCACTTCAGTTGCATGAAAATGCTGGCTGCGTTTCTAAGAGCGGGGAGCCTTTCCGAATTTGCTCACCTACTCGGCAGGCTCCCTTAGAGCAATGCCAATCTGTTCCCTTGTTTCCCACATGTGCAGGATGATATGCTTAGTGGCTGAGGATGCTCAGAGGGCACCTCTATTTCTAGCAAATGGGTAGCTTTATTGAAACCTCCATCATAATTGAGGACAAAGCATAGAAGATTTTGACACAGACAGATCATGGCTAAGCTGCAGCCAGAACCATTCGACTGTCTTAACAACATCACTCACCACCCACAGTCAGGGCCATATTTTCTGGGGTTTGGCAGACTGAGTGCTAAATCTAGCTATAAAGAGCACAGAGGGAGCACAGCTGTTTAGAAAACCTAGCCACCAGTGTCTCACAAGGCATGAAGTTAGGCCTTTCAGCCACCTGCTTATGTGGGACTTCTGAGAAATTCTTCTTTCCACCTCTAGTACCGTAGAGCTTTAGTTTCCAGGTGTGTTGTTGATGACCAAGGCAGGGAGGGAGCCCAAGGATCACCCAGGTGCCAGGACTAGATGCTCCCTTTGGGTCACTTGAGATCAGGCGACTCGGGTATCATTTGTTTTGTACCAACACTCAGTCATGGACTATGACTCCAAGGTGTTAGGAGCTGTGCAGGTACAGAATAAGAGGCAATCCCTGCCCCAAGCAGCTTCCGTTCAAAGTAGGATACTGACTGCCAATGCAACCCCTGAGGTTTGGGTGCTATATATAGGCTTCTGTTTAAAGACGGGAGATTCTGGGAATAAATTAACTGGCTAGAGGCCAAGATGCTAGAGGCTCAGATAGATAATCTGCTCTCCTCTTGGAGCTCACACTGCCAGGCATTGTAAGAGCTCTTTATCCTTTGGGGTATTACCAGGAAAATGAAACCGGCTGGATCCCAGCTAAGGAGGCTCTAGAGAAATTGGGGGTGCTGTTCCTGCGGGGCTGGAGGTGGCTGGCTCAGGCACTGAAGCAGCATTCAAATCACTTTTCAGGGCAGGGATGTCGGGACTGAGGCCTGCCTACACAGGGAAATTTCCTGACAACTGATATTGATCTAGTGATGCCAATAAATTGCCCCGGGTAGGCAAATCGTACCTGTGATTGGTATGATCCATTTGGTAACTTTTTCAGCTGCCTGCTCATTAAGTCACTGATCAAAGCTACCTCTGTGCCTGGCAGGGGCTCTTCTCTTGAAAGAGCTGGAGGGGGGAGGAGTGCCTAGATTATACTGCACATGCTGATTCCCTAGGGGAGCACAGCTGCTGCTCTGCTGCCAGGAGATATTTGTTGACAGTCACATACAGAATCAGGTCACCTGAATAAGTCACAAACGCACCAATCCAGTTGCAAGGGAATGAATGTGGGCTTCGGTCATGTCTGCTAATGTATTTTTCCAACAAGCTTCAAGGTTTCCCTTGACATCTGCAACTCTCCCCAGGATGGAGGGCCAGGTGAAAGAGCCCTGACAGAGCAGGAAGGAGGTAGAAGGGTGTGGAATTGCGCTGATGCCCCTAGAGAACAACACAGGTTAGGTGCTGGCATCTCAGGGCATTGGGAAGGAGCTCGAGCATTTCAGGACTATTAGGCCCCAAGACAAGGCACAATCAGATGTTGCAGCCGTGTGCATAGGACTGCCATGGCACTCGGAGATAGTTCAGGAGGTGCTTCTCATAGCTGCATTGTGTTTGTTGCATGTAAAAGGGTTTTGGAACAGCAATTTGCAACATACAGTGTTCAGAGAAGGGAGAGAAGTTGGGGAGAGGAAAAGGAAGAGATTTTTATCACAGGACACAAATCAGTCTTTCCCTTGAACTGAGCCAAAAGCTCCCCCATGGACCAGCTCAGAGCAGTGACTCACCTGGCAGTGGCTTGTATCTTCAAAGAACAGTGCATGAAACCCTGCAGTATCAGCAGCAGAGACTCTGCCGTTTGGGTGATTTCCTCCTGATCCCCATTACTTCAAGACTGAATTGTGTTCTGGAGCAGGAGACTGGGACCTCCTGCAAGTTTAAGGGACTATGAATGATTGAATCTAGATCCAGGTCCTCCCTTTGGATGGTGTGCATTGTACCTAGATGATGAAGGACAAAACAACATGAGTCTATGATGGATATGGCCTGCTGTATTAAGTGAGAGCTGGGCAAAGCCCTTACAGGTGATTCTTAGCAGGAAACCATTCATATTCATATGTTCCTGAGATTGGCAATGTACCCCCTGGCAGAAGCGCTGCTAATGCTGCTGGCAGTGCCCATGGGCGGTTGCTGCTCGCCACCCCCCCACCCCACTGCCAACACTGCCAGAGGCATCTGCGGGCAGTTGTTGACTGCTGTTCGGCACTCGCCGCGCTCCCCCCCCCCCCCGCTGCTGACACCACTGCATCCATCCACAGAAGCTCACCACTGCTACCTGCGGGCAGTTGCCATGCCCCCCCAGCCTCCAGGGGCACACATCATTCATGCAGGGGCCCAAATCCAGCTCTGCTTTGAAGAGCTTACTAGCACTTACAATGGCTAACGTCCTCCCGGAGCATGGTATTCTGGGCCTTACCTGCAGATTTGAGCGTAGCTCCATGCAAGTCGCAGGAAAATGGAGAACGACCCTCCTTATTTTTTAGTTTAGGAGCCTAGTGGTTAGGACAAGTGCTCAGACAGGCAGAAGCTCTTCTGCTGCTGTTAATGGTCATTTCATCCAATGATTTTAAGTGCAGAAATGTTGGTAAGGAACTAGAGCAGGGACCAGAACCCATGGCCCCCTCCTTTCTAGGGTAGGGCTTAGCTCACCGAGTTACGTGTTCTTCTTGCCCTTGCAAGCCATGAGGCCAGCTTGAAGAGAGGTGTGGAGGGAGTTGTTGATAATGCCTAGCCCATGATCTGGTGGTAATGGCACTTTGCTGGGAGGAGCGACATGTAGGTTCAAATACCTTCTGGGTAGGGGTGTCCTAAAAACTGGGCAAGTGCCCTAACCACTGGGCTACTGAGCTAAAAGGGTATGAGGACTGCCTTTCTCCTCCATTTTCCTATACTGTTCATGGAGTTATGCACCTTTGCTCAAAAATCCACATAAGTGGCCCAAAGCTAGCTGTAGAAGTCAACCAGTAGACCTAAAAGTAGAGTTGCATTTGGCCCACTAGGTCCTTAAGGATTCATTGCTGGGTGTGTTTGAGACTGATGCTGGCCAGAGCACCGGCATCATTCCCACTCTGCTTGATATTAAGGAAAAATCAAAAGGTAGAGCTCAAGGGGAGATTTCCTCAAGAGAAGCAGGATGAGGGCCGTGGGCAACTGGTGCCTGCCTCCCGAGTCTTGGGGGGGTACCTGCAGGCGTCAGCAGTGGGGCTGGAGCTTGCGAGCTCCCGCAGGCACTGCTACTGGCAGTGGTGGTAGCCTTGTCAGGGGGGGCACGTGCCTCCACCATGCCCCTGCTACAGAAGACCCATGCTGAAGGCTGTATGTTTTGGCAGAATGCAGGGGAAGATAGTAGAGAGGGATGTCATGGAGAATGCTGCATTCATTGCTGTTTGCAGTCAGACTCATGTTCATGGCTTCCACCTGTGAATCCAAATCACCCTGTCCAAGAGCCCAAGCCTTCTCAATATGCCTGATGCATTATCCTGGAGGTTGAGGGACATCTGTGCTTGTAGAAATGCATGATAAATTCTAAGGACACTGTAGGTCTATGGAATTAATTGCCCTTCTGAGACACTTAAGTTCTAAATGGAGTCTCTCAGGGAAGCAACAGGTTGGAGGAAGACCTTTTCACAGAGCGTGGCATGTGGAGTATGTTTGGTGCAGGACTTATTTGAAAATCTGTCCAGAAATGTTAGAATGAACATCTTATTTTACCTCTTAGGCACCTAAGCGCTGCTCAGATCCTTGAAAAACTGTTAATGCAGAAGGTGGATAGGTCTTCCTCCCTGACCCCAGCACTTTTTTTTTGACTTAGTCGTAACGTTATGATGACAACATGTTACAAAAATAGGTGGTATTTAAGAGGCATGAGAAGGGTGGAACTGGATAACACTTAGTCCACTCAGGCACTTAACAGGTTGAATAAGAGCTGTCCCTTCTGAAAACAAAATATGAGCCAAAAACAAAAAATGAAGTTGTGGGGAACAGAGAATCTACCAGATGATCTGCAGCCACCCAGCTAGTGAGGAGCTGCTATGGGCCTTGCAGTCGGAGTATCAGGCAGTTGCTTGTTGACTGACTTTGATTTTGCAGAAGGGAGATGCTGGGCCTTTTTGAATGATGAAGTAAATCAAACGCAGAACTCCCTGGCATTTGGGGAGGAATTTGTTAAGTTTCCTACACAACTGGTTGCAAAATTATTTGGGAGAGGAAAAGGAAAAGGGATGCAAAAGACTGTGGCCACAAAAACTGAAGGATGAAGCAAAAGGCACAGGCATTAGGCATTGGCACACATTCCAAGCTGCTAAACCTGCTGGGAGATGCTGGGAAAGGCAAGCTGTGTGATTAATGCCTGGCTTCAGAGAAGACCAGGAGGAAGAGGGCAGAGTATTTCTAGGAAAATGGATGAGGTGGACCTGTGACAACCTTAACATCCAGGCTACAACCCAAAGCATGTTTGATTAAACAGCTGTGCAGCACTGACATTTCTGCTTGCCAGGAAATTGCACTCTTTACTCCATGAAAACAAACCATTTAGAAATTTCCATAAAAAGGTATTGTTTCTGGACAATCAAAATGTTCTGCTTTGATTGTTACTCTTTGATTTCTTTTCCTACTTTTACAATACAACACGAAACACATTTCCAAACAAAAAACGCTGTTTCAAAATGAAAAATCAAAGCATTCCATTATGAACACATTGAAATGGATCGTTTTATTGTTGTCAAAATCCCCTGTATCAACACTCTGCTTTCATTTTATTTTTCTGAAACACAATTTTCTTGAAACCAAAGTATTCCCATGCAAAGCTTTGATTTTGATGAAAAGACATTTTCCAGTAGACAAATGATTGTCAGGAATGTTCCACTCAGCTCTACCTGATAATACCGGCCTCAATTCTCATTTACACTATGGGCCTTTTATGCTCAGATGGGTGACAGGACCTTAGAGATGGCAGAAACAGAGCCCACAGCATGCCAGCCCAGCTGGTATTTGGAGAGCTGTCAGAAAAGAAAAAGAACAGGTGAAGGGGTGAGAGTCTGCAGGAATACACCATATCACAGAGCTTCTCCACTGCTGAGACCCATACAGCACGTCCAGATGAGTGTGCGCACACAGTTTGCGATGCTGCAGGCAGCACATGCCACACAGGCATTTGCTGCACTGCAAATTTGCAGTGTGGCGGGGGGGGCGTTAACAATGGGAGATCCATCAAAAAGCAGGGTGGCACCTGTGGTAGTAGTGTGCGCCACCTGAAACTGGAGCCTGGCCAGCCAGAGCCATGCTCCAGCTGCCAGCCAGGCTCTGTGCGCCCAGATTGCTGCTGCCGGAGCCCAGGGAGGCCCCCAGGAGCCCAGGTAAGGCTGCTGGGGCAAGCCCAGCCTCCTCTACCCCACCCAGAGAACTTGCTGCACACCAGAGGGGATCCTGCCCACCAGTTCTTCGAGTTTGTTAGCCTGTTTTTTTCTGAAACCTGTTGCCTTCATTCTGCTGATCTCTTCCTCCTTTTCCTTAGGATCTTGAACTCTGTATTTCTTGGTCACTGTTGCGCAAGTTACCTTTCACGTTCAACCAATTCCTCCCCATTTGCAAGCAGCAAATTGAGAACTTCCCCTTTTAGTTCTGTGCCTAAAAGTTATCCCCGACACAATCCAAGAACTACTGCTTTGCACTGCTGTGTTTCCCTTCCAGCAAATGTCACCATAATTGAAATCTCCCATGAGGACTAGATAGAGCTACACCACCAATTTTTTCCCCTTGCCTGCTGTTTCCCTATTATCCTAACTGCACCATAATTCTGTGATCGTATTAGGACTTCCAGTTCTCTCTGGATATGTCAGCTGGCAGCTCACCAGTGCAAGGGTGTTTCCTGGGGACAACAAGCAGCATCACAAATATGCTCTCTCCTTCGGTGTCCTTCCTGCCCAATGAGCAGCTGACAGTCAAGACCATGTACTTCAAGTTATAGGCTGGCAGTTCTGGCTGTGTAAGTTTTGCCCTCAGGCAAATAATTGGTGGGGATGCCTTTTCATGGTCAGAGTGAAAGTGGTTCCCTTGAGCCAGTGGCAGTGATGAGTGATCACATGTTCTGAGCTGAATGGCAGAGCAGACCAAGAACGTCACTTAAGGGAACTGACTGAAACGAAGAAAGAAACGGCACAAGAGCAACTGGCATGCATGACTCAAGAGAGTGATAAATGCCTCTGTTCAGATTCCTTGGGACACTCTTTAATCCTGGGTCGGTCAGTACAGTTGGTGGTACAAGGGTCCTGTTGGGTAAACTAGCAGCACTGAGTTTGCTGCCAGCTGACACATCCCGAGAGAATTGGAAGTCCTAGTATGATCGCAGAATTATGGTACAGTTAGGATAATAGGGACACAGCAGGCAGGGGAAAAATTGGTGGTGTAGCTCTATCTAGTCCTCATGGGAGATCTCAATTGTTGTGACATTTGCTGGAAGGGAAACCCAGCAGTGCAGAGCAGCAGTTCTTGGATTGTGTCAGAGATAACTTTTATATACAAAACTAAGAGGGGAAGTTCTCAATTTGCTGCTTGCAAATGGGGAGGAATTGGTTGAACGTGAAAGGTAACTTGAGCAACAGTGACCAAGAAATACAGAGTTCAAGATCCTAAGGAAAAGGAGGAAGAGATCAGCAGAATGAAGGCAATGGGTTTCAGAAAAAACAGGCTAACAAACTCGAAGAACTGGTGGGCAGGATCCCCTTGGCAGCAAGTCTGAGAAGAAAAGGAGTCCAGGAGTGCTGACAGTATTTAAAGAGGCCTTATAAAGGTCACAGAAACAAGCTATTTTGATGCAAAGGAAGTATAGGATATCCAGCACAAGATCAGCTTGACTAAAATGTGAACTTTTCAAGGAGATGAAAATCAAAAAGGAATCAAAAAGAAGTGGAAACTTGGCCATTTTAATAGGGAAGTCAGATGGGCTGTAATTTACTTTTGCTTTTCTACAGTCTCCGTGGTCAGGGATGGTCCTGCCTTGAGCAGAGGAGTGCACTGGATGACTTGTGAGGTCCCTTCCAGGCCTTCTGTCCTATGATCCTGCGAACAGTCTTCACACCCTTAGGGGTGGTTATATGGAAGATGGCTAATGGGGATGCCATAAGGAGTGATGGCTTTCATTGCAGCTGAGGAAATTTAGGGGTTCATTGGCTACCCAGAGAGGGTGCTGGAATCTCCATCCTTGGAAAATTTTAAGAGCAACAGTTTTTAAGAGACTAGACAAACATTTGACTGGGATAGTTTAGACAGGGATGATGAGTTGTGCTTGTTGACCTCCTGGGGTTTCTTTCAGCCCCTACTCTTCTGTGGTTCTCTGATTCTAGTCCCCGATATAACAAATGGCCACGGTGTCTTCCAGAGAGGACACAGCTCACCTTCTCCAAGTAGTCAGGCCCTCCATCCTGGGACAGAGAGGCAGTAGGTAGGGCAGGGTGGCTCCTTAGAGACAGACAATCCAATTGCACGGCCCTCACTTTTGTTGCCAAACCACTTCTTACAGTCCTACAGTTACCAACCTGCAAGCACTGGACCAGACTTCCAGGATTGCTCCATACCCTTGAGTGCTGAGGAAACCTGCCCCAGTGACTCCAGTGGAGTTACCCCTGACCTACAGAAGTGCTTGTGGGAAGAGACTTGGACCCAGTGGGGCTCACACGTGAGCACACCATACGTGTGGGCTGCTAAGTCAGATGCAGAAAGGGACAGGAACCTCAGGAAAACAGACTTTAGCCACACTTCAATGCATGATATTGTGTTATAAATAACTCATCAAGCACACCATCAAGAAGAGTAATCCCCAGCTTTTACATAACACATTTCATCAGTAGATCCCATTGTGCTTTACCAAGGAAGTCAGTAGTTTATCCCTGCCTTTATTTTCCAAATACATTAAAGACGGAAGGATTTCTTATGCCATAACCTTTATGAAAGCATTAGCTTCTGTTGTTACATAATCAAGCTTATGAAAGCTCATCTGCACCAGACAAAATCTAGACAGAAATTCAATTTAAAAGATTCTGCATAGAATTGCCATTTCAGTCTGTTTTAACCCACATGGGTATCTGATCTTAGCCCCTCACCACTCACCTGCCAGGATTCTGGATCATGCTGGTACAGACTGCAGGGCTCAATACATAGTCAGCTGGGCAAAATTAAGTGGCTTCTGTTATTCAGGATAAGAAGATCTGAGGCTGTAAGCATGTCTCATTTGAGGTGGACCTGATTATCTCGGGTTTTGACTGGGATCAAAGCAGGAGCAGCACAGCCCTTTACACATGTAGGCCTTACCAGCTGCATTGCTGCTCCTCTGACAGTAGGTGGCCAGCAAGATCACACAGCCTGAACTGCAATTACCATATTTACTTGCATACCATACATACTTCTTCCTTCCCCCCATCACTCACTCAAAATAGGGATGCATGTCTTGAGCAAGGAAGCCAATTTCTGCCCAGAACAGAAGACTCCTCTTCCACTGGGCAGCAGCAGTGGGATTTCTGTTCAGGATGGTGAGGGAGTTAATTGACTTAATGGCTTCACTCCACAGGTCAGAAGGAAGCATTAATGACACATAATTAATTACTCACTTAATTAATATAGACTTTTTAATGGTTTTGATGATCCACTTTCTGCAGGCAATTTTTTCTGTCTGCTCCTGATCTCTCTTCGCCTGTTTCACAGCCCTGAAGACTCTGTAGCTCTTTTCAAAAGCATAGACTTACATATGGAGACCAGGCTTTGGCAGTAGCTAGGGTTTCAGCTTTTAATTAAGTAGGAAAGGGAGAGTGAGTCAGCTCTGTCCCTGCTCTGTGCAGCCATAACATTGGAAACATCTTGTTTTTCTTCATTCTGCCTTCCCAAAAACAAGATGCATGTCTTATTTGGACTGGGGGGTGGTGTTGAAGCCATTTGTTATATCGGGTAGGTGAGGAAAATATAGTAATTAAATGAGCCACAATTAATTTATAGCCACACACAGCAGTGGCCCAGGAAAAAAGTATCATCACATTTTATCCAGCATAATTCACAGGGACTTGAAGTGAGACAATGATTTGAAGCAAGACAAGGCTCCAAGGATGTTTCCCAGGAGAAATGCAATGTCTGTTTGCAGCCTAATGGTTCCTTCTGGCCTTCAGATTCCTGAACTTATGGCAGAGGTGTCAAACTCGTTTGGACCCCTGGGCTAGATCTGAACCTGGACCACGGTGCTCCTTGTGGGCTGGATCCAGAGATGCCTCCAACAGTGGGTGAATGGCCGCAATCCTGTGTCAACTCAGGGAGCTGCAAGAGTTAATGTATCTGAACACCATTGATTTGGAGAGCTGAAGCAAGCCCAAACATTTATAGAGGCCTTTCTATCATCAAAGTACTTCATGTTCAGGAATTATCCTGCAGCAAAATCAGCAGATAAGTGCTGGTCAAGATGGATGGATGAGACCCAGTAGGGCTTGGCCATCTCCTCATATTATGATTTATATATATAAAAAAAAAAATACATAAATGTAGGAGCAGAGTTAATTTGTAAGGCAGCCAGGAAGTAAATGCACTTGGAATGTATTAGAAATGAGCCTTTCACAGCCCTCCAGTGCCATTTAGGACATTAGACAACAGGAGCTTGATAAGATCTTGTTTCTTTGAAAAGCAGTTTGACACCTAACTGATGGGAATGGTTCTCGTAAGTGAACTGCAGCATCAGGGCTTGCTTAGACTAATGGGGAAAGGGAACAAAATCAGTTAAACCGTTAATTATTAATGGTACCATATATTGGAGAACAAAACCAGTTTCACGTGGAAGTAGGCAGGGCAGGGTGACACCTTAGAGACTAACATGGCTAACTACTCTCTATTCGTAGGGAATCCAAAGGTAAGTCTGTGGTGTAATGGTAAGCATTGCTGGCTTGTAAATAGTTGGTCTGGGTTTGATTCCCATCCAACACAGCTGCATCTGTAATCTTTAAGAAGAAATGACATGGCTCAGTGGATTGATCATGAGTTATAGTGTCCCCTACCTCCATGTCATCAAAATGGCCCTGGTCATAAATAGCTGGGAACAGTCCTAAGAGAGGAGGGAAAATGAGGGATCCTTAGGTCTTAGACTGATAACATGAACAAATGCATTGTCATTCTGATTTAAGGCCAAATGAGTTTAAAAACTGGAAGTGTAGCTGCCTGGCATCTGAGTAGCTATGTATATATTGCCCTGGTACCACTTGCCAAGAAAAGGGAGCAAATGATACGAGACTAAAATCAAAAGGCAAAGGATATGTGTAGGCACCAGATGGACTGGCTCTGAAGCAGTGGGATTGAATCAGCAGGAAATGGCAGACAGGTTGGAGGAGCCTCTCTCTCCCATACCAATGGGTTTACATCCTCAGCTTATGTGCCTGCTTCTTTTAAGGAGCTCAAGATTAGATTTTCAGTGATTTTAGACCTCTAAAGACATAGATGGGAACCTGATGGATTTTCAGATGAAGCAAACCGGTTAGAAAAACTACCCACCACAAGACAGAGCAGCTGTTGAGGCTGTTGATGCTCAGAAATGGCTTGTTCAACAAAGACCTATTCCTTGCTTGTCTGGCATGTCCAGTAGCTCCCTAAGGGGTGCGTTAATGCTTCCCTCCAATAATGGGCTTTAGATGGCCTTTCCTGGGTGGTTTATCACAAACCTCAGGAAGAAAATCTGTCTTAGGATCAAATAGTACTGATGGTGCATCCTCTCCTGCTCCTACCCCAGAAGTCCTCTGGCCAAGGAGAATGCCCTGCCTGTGGCCACAGTCCAAAAATGGAAAAAAATTCAGTGGAAACTCTTGCCACAAGGACTCCAGTCTTCTCCCTGTCACTGCATCTGTCACTGGCTGTCTTTCATAGTGACCAGTAAGGGGACTCCAAAAATATAGGGCATTACATATTCAGTGGTGTAATAGTTCACTAGACCAGTGGCACAGTGGGCATTTCACTGAGTAGTAAACCCCTTCAGAGTACTCTGAAACGTTGGGGTTGTTGGCTTAGTGGACTGACCACAGGTGACATTTTCTGAACCACTTTAATGACTTAGGCCATGTGTAGCTGAAACGACAGGTGTGTGCACGGCACTCTAAAGCACTCTAAATGCTTTTGCACTGCTTTAATGGTGTCGGTGTTTGCACGCCTTGGTGGCATATTGCACATTAATTACAGCCGCTGGAGCAAATTTGGCAGCGTAATGCACCTTAAATGACTTGGGGCACAACAAACTAAAACTCCTCCAAGGACTTTTAGTTTGCTGCCCTGCCAGCTGTGGAGCGAGGCACTGGGCTCTGTGCAGCTCAGGGGCTCTGCAGAGAGCTCTGCAGGCAGCCTGGCAGCAGCTTGGGAAGGCAGGCTCTGCCCAAGAGAGGAAAAAAAAAA
>NW_017728934.1:4418941-4423767 GCF_001723895.1 Crocodylus porosus
CATCCAGCCTCCTCTTAAAGACCCCCAGGGTAGGAGTCAGGTGTGTGCGCAACACAGGGCTTTATAGTTTCATAGTTTCTAGGGTCAGAAGGGACCTGAGCAGATCATCTAGTCCCACCCCCTGCCATTGCAGGAAAGAGTACTGGGGTCAAACAACCCCAGCAAGGTGTCCATCCAGCCTCCTCTTAAAGACCCCCAGGGTAGGAGCCAGCACCAGGTTGCTTGGAAGTTTGTTCTAGATCCTAGCCGTCCTGACCATGAAGTAGCACCTCCTGATATCTAGCATGAATCTACCCTCTGCCAGCTTGTGACCGTTATTCCTGGTCATTCCTGGTAGTGCACAGGGGAACAGGGACTTCCCCAGTGCCTGCTGGTCTCCTCTGACTAGTTTGTAATTGGCCCTGAATTGAGGCAGTGTTTTTAAAAACCCTCCACTTCAATTTAGGACCCCCATTTCATCTACACACACCCTTAGTGGTATAAATCCCATTTTCCAAAGAGTCTTAGGCAGTTGGGAATTTGAATCCCATTACTATCCCATTGGTTTCAATGAGAGGTAGGTGTCTAAACAGCTTTGGAGCAAGAAATCCCAAAGCATGCAAGGCTACCCAGCCAACAGCAGCAACTCTGACCTTAACAAAACTGCTGAGTTTCAGCCACCGTCAAAATCAGGCCCACAGTCCACCACTGGCCTGAGCTGTCCTTTACAGTTTTTGACTGGCTTATGGATATATGGATATCTTGAAGGCTGCATACAAAAGACCTCACCAGTTTGGATACCAGTCAGAGCAGTAAGCCTGTCTGATCCCAACCCTCTGCCTGGCAACAGCTCACTGTCATTATAGGAATCTGATTGTATGATGCAGTGTTCCTTGGATCTAGGAGCCCCATATTCAAGAGATGTATTAAAATGTGTAGCCATTTCCTCAAAGGACGCCAACTGCAGAAAGTACAAGCACAGTCACCCCGTTTCCTCCCTCCCTCTGGTCCTGTTGCGCAGAACATGTGTAGCTGAGTCAGCACAGAGCCAAATGAGTCATTCGCTAGGTAGGAGTGATGCATGCAAGATCAGGCATCTCACCTGCCATTAATTAGTAGTTGGTGCCAGCCTTGTTAGTGGCCCAGCAGGCATTGAAGGTGTTAGCTGAAGGCCTGAGTCACTGTTTGTCATTGCCCACCATCTCTGGACTAGTGGAACAGACCACGAGTCTTGAAATCTAACAGACTTGTCCTATCCAGTCTCTTTATAACAGACACAGCAGGCATCTACAAAGCCCAAGGCCTAGGATCTCCTTTACTGGAGGTTTTCAAGAAAAGATAATTTAGGGACAATGAATCCCACATCTGTGCAAGGTATTGCAGTAGATGACCTTAGAGATTCTTCCAACCATGTGGTTCTGTGAGTCACATAATTCCCTTCTACATTTGGGTAAGTTCTTGGCTTCTGCATTTTCCTGTGGCAGTGAGTTCCACAGTATAAATGCATGAGAAAAAAAGTGTTTTCCTTTGTCATTTTTAAATATGTTACCATTTAATTTCATTGGATAGCCTCTTTTGTTTTGATGTTAGGACAAAACGCAGAACCTTCTGACCACCCTCCCTTGAATACATAGGAGTTAGCTCAGGGAGGAAGAGTGATAGCTGAACCTTGAAATAAAAGCAGATGTGATAACATTTTATTTGATAGCCATAAGAGTGACTCAGACCAAAGGGTCTGTGCCACTCATCTTTGGGAATGAGGGTTTAAAAGGAGTGAGAGAGTTGGTTAAAATGGCCTGAAAAGAAAAATTAGGGAATGGAAATCCAGACAATCATCCTGGCATCTGTTTCAGAATTCCTTTGTAGAGGCACGGGCGATGCAGAAGGTCTGTGTATGCCCGCACCAAACAAAAGGGGGAAGCAAAAGTGTTGGAGAAAACACATTTGATTAAATGACCTACAATGTGAGCTTGTTCAGGTCACAAAACATATTTGTTGAAGAACAGAAACGGAGCTCTCCTGAGGCTGTTCCATTTCAGAACAGAAATTGCCCTGGGAAATTGAGATCGAGGTTCCTCTGTATAGAAACATATGGAGCAGATAGACTAGGGAATAAATCCTGATCTCAGGGCACTGATGTAAGCTGGAATTGCCAGAATTGCTATTCCAGAGTAACATCAGTGTGATGTAAGAACACAGGGATTGCTGTAACGGAGCGTGCCAACGAGCAACGTAACTCAAGTTCTTGTTTCTAGTCCAGTGTCCTGTCCCTGCTCAGTGCTCAGGGGAAGGTGCAAAAACCCATTCTCCAATTTTCCTGGATTATTTTTTGTGATCCTTTTGTCCCTACCGTTTATTACTTGTTTGCCCCTCAGCACTACAACTCCTTCCCTCCCTTCCTTGTCTTTTGTCTTCAGATCACTCTATTTGATACCCTGCATGTCCTTTCATAGCATCTGATGACACGAGCTTTTGCTCATGAAAACTTATGCATCTCTGATTCAGTTAGTCTATAAGGTGTATATCTACACTGCCTTCATCCAGGATTGCATTTGGACTGGAGAGGTGCAGAAACCAAAGGGGTGATCAGGTGAGAGAAGTGAGATCAAGTACCAGTTACTTCTCTGTGCATTTAGGTTGATTTCTTTCTAAGGTGCATGGGTTTTTAATTACATTGAGCTTTTTCATTGCCCTGCTATGCCTTTTTCTGTCTTCAGAGCTGAGAATCACTTAGACTGGAGCTCCAAGGAACAGGACTAGCTGGCTCAAAACAAGTGTGCTAATTGCAGAAACTCCTCAGATGCTGACAGGGTGGCTTCTGCCACCTGCTTGGTTGAAGCCCAGGCTTTTATTCAGGGTGATCACAGGAAAGAACAAGTGACCAAATCCAGAGCTGCCACAAAGAACCACAGTGTTTGAGGTCCCTTCCTCAAATACACCCGCCCTTGCTATCCAGCCAGCACCCTCCACAGCCTGCCTTGGGGCACGTAAACTTGTTTGGAGCCTGGTGCAAACTTTGAATAGATAGCATCCTGATGATAAAGAAAGCCATTTGGGACCCCATTGGCATTGGGCTACAAGGCATAAAATCCCATTGTCTGTACGTGCAATTCTCCCCTAGGCTAGAGAACGTGTGCACAGTTGTGCTGTCTCGGCAGGGGCAGGGGTCCATAGTTGTGCACTGGCCCTGCGTACACCGAGTGGATTTTGTCATGCAGGTACATGGAAGTGCACAGATGTATGGTATTTAGAGCAAAATCCCCGGAGTCAGTGGGAGGTTTGTGTTCGCTTCAGTGGGCTCAGGATTTCACAGTAGTGCTGCAGTGATGTTAGATACAGGCACCTTACTGCCTTGTCTTTCCTTCCACCAGCCTTCATCTTCCTTGGGCTTTGTTTCCCAGGTAGGATTGTGAGTGATCTGTGTGCTATGAGCACTCTCTGCCCTGTTTTCTTCTACTGACTTAATTAGGATGCTGTATCCCAGCTGTGGTTTCTGAAAGCGGTTTTGACTGTAGCAGGCACTTTGGTTGGTTGGTTGGTTGGTTGTCTTGATTTTTTTAATGCAAATTGTTATGCCCAGGGACTGGAAGAGATGTGGAAATCCTGCACCTCGCTGATCTCTGCTGAGCAGCTGTCCACAGGAAGCCTTTGGCACAAGTGAATGCACAGAGAAACTTGCCTGGAGCTCCCTCCTTACCCTAGCACCTTTGCTCACTGGCATACTTGGACCACGTTCCCCCTCTCCCAGGCCCCAAAGAGCTGGCTCTTCTTATGTCTCTCCCCACGGCATCTTGAGCTGCTACAAAACAATGCGGTGCATATGCCATGTCTCCCTGTAGTGGTTATCCTAGGGGCTACTACAGACTTCTGCTCTTGCCAGCTAACAAGGGTTTAGCATTCAGGGACCAGTGCTTTAAGTCCCAGGTTCAAACTCTTTCAGACTCTCTTCTCCTCTATCCCTGGCTCATAACCTCCTTACCCAAGTGGAGTAGTCACCTGCATGCCCATCTTCTTCTCCAGATTTCTTTGGATTCCTGTCCACAGTACATCCTTGACTGTTGCCTATTAGGCTATCACCTGCAGCTGTTTTCCCCTGTTCTTCCCTTGCCCTCTCCTCTTGTGGGTAAGATCACACCAAGGGGCGCTAAGATGCTACGTTGATGGGCACAGCATAAGGCTTTGATTAGGACAGAATACACAGGCACAGATATGGAGATTACCCAAAAATGCTAATCCGTGATCCCAAGGTCAGTTTTGGATGGGGTACACTCACCACTGAATCTTCTCCTATTTATGGTAGACACCTGGGCTTCTTTGCCCATGAATATCCCCCAATCTGAATACATTTATTATCTTTATATGACAAAGGAAGGCAGTGCCATTATCCCCAATTTCCATGTGGGGATCTGAGGCATACAGAAACTCAAAATCACAGAGGGAGTCTGTAGCAGAGGAGGTCTCAGGTGAACACCAAACTACATAACTGTCTTGCCTCTTCACTGGCTACTTCTTCTCACCTCTGAAGCAGCAGTAAGAGGAAAGGGGTGTGAATGAGATGAGGAAAAGAGATTAAAGAATATTTTACCCTGGGTGGACTCCTTTCTTTTTCAGGGGGCTGACAAATCCCATTGAAGCACAGACCTCATAAAGGACCCTCTCCTCAGGGATAACTTCAGCCACATGAATCCATATCATACAGTGGGTGCATCTACACATGCGCTCTAGTGTAGAGTTGACTAATTTGCTCCACAGTAAAGCATTACTATCTACATCAGGATGGGTTTCAGCACAGACAAGTGCAAGGTGATGCACCTCGGGAGGAACAACCGGCACCATACCTACAGGTT
>NW_017728934.1:4424547-4428643 GCF_001723895.1 Crocodylus porosus
TAAAAAGCCTGGGGCTGACCCTCGTCCCCACAGAGCCCCTGCCAGCCAAGGGCTGCTCCGCCCTGGCTTGAATTGTTGTGATCCCAGGCATGTGTGTAAGCAGCTGACTCCACCATGAATTACACTGGAGCGTATTGCATCAAGGTAATTTCTTGTGAAGATGCACCCAGTGAGAGATGTCTCCTAATGCTACCAAACTGGGTATGGGCTTTTCTGGGACAGGACTTATGAAGGTGTACCTAATGAGAGCTTAAAACCCAGTCTTATGTTGTGAAATTGTCCTGCGTGAATGATTATAACTTCCTATACAGAGAGGGAGAAGAGTCCTACTGGCCTCTCGAATGGTTTCAGCTGCTTTAACTGTTTTTCTTCAATTTTTTGCACCCTCATTTTTTTCCAGACTTGAGCTGACATCTGTATCTGGTGGGTAAATCGTTCTGCTTGTTCTCACTTATCCTCTTCTTTCTTTCTTCTTGCTCATACCGGCAAAGTATGAGCTCTTTATGGAAGACACAACTCCTTCTGCTGTTTGATTAGCCATGGTTTGCTGAGTGACCCTAAGCAAGTCCTGCCCCTTCTCACTCTGTGCTCAGTTTCCCCATCTGTAAATGGGGTTGAAAATACTTACCTCCTTTGTAATGTATGTGGGGATCTACTGAATAATACTGTATCAAGGGAGGGTGCTGTTAGTATTTCTATTAGTATTAGTACTTTATTTTATTTATTACTTCTCTGTGTTCTTCCCTGCAGTGAATGACTATCATTGTTTTAAACATTTTAATGAATAAAAATAAGGTGTTTTCGAAAGGAAATATTTTTAAGAGAAACATAATTTTATGCAGTGAGTAACTGAACTGGGTAATTCACTCTTCAGAACACTGTTGAAGCAAATAGCCTAGAGCTCATCTGTGTGGGAAAGTGGCCTCAAGATATTATAAGATATGATTTTAAATCAGTGTTGTTAAACCATTGCCAAAGGCCCTGTTTCCATAGAAGACTGGCTTATTCCATTTTACTTAAATTTATTTCCAATTGACTTAAGTTAAGCTGAAATAAGCTGCTCTTATCTTGAAATCAATGTCTGTTCAGGGAGGTGCACTGTATAAATGGCATAGGTTTAAATTCATATCTTAAATTACACTAAAGCAACTTTCCTGTGCCAGCAAGCTCTGTGCATATTTCAGTGAAGGATAAGAGTCATATAAACACTGAGAGCAGGCCCAACGCTACCTTTGCACAGGCATAAAGCAGGACTAGATGATCACACCACTGAAAGCAATGTAGTCACAGCAACACACAACGTCAGTCAAGTCTGGTACCTACAGCTGTAGGGTCTAGTCTGGATCCTCAGGAGCATCCTCCACTAGCAACTATACAAGATGGTGACCTAAGTAGGTTTTGGTGTCATGGACCCACTCGGGCAGTTCCCATGGTCTTTCAAATGTGTCTGGTGTGGCTTCAAGCCATGGAGTGTAATAGGAGCCAGATAGCTTGGCAGAAGCTCCAGGGACCTTAGACCAAATTTTCCATTCCCTGCTTCTTGTGGGATCATTTACCAAGTGCAAAATACTGCGACTCAGACTGTTCTATTGTACCTTCCACACCTTCACTTTGTATGTATTCTGCACGTACTAATGTAAATCCCCCCTTGGGGAGAAAGGAATGGAGAAGCCCCTAATGTCTAAGGCTAGCCCACTGGCTTCAGGAGCATGTACTAAAGCAACCTGTGACCAGGGCTTTAAAAGCCACTTCTATGACAGCTGTGCTTCACTGGCCTGGGAAGCAGATGGTTGCAGCCCAGTGATTCTCAGTCAGGATGAAACAGCACCCAGGGGTGCCTTGAGATCCTTTCAAGTGTTAGCTGCAGTGTTAGCACAGTTAGGTGCACAAACATGAGGTGCTGCAAGCACCTACTCTGGACTCATTCAAAAGGCATTTGGATGTTTATCTTGCTGGGATCATCTGATCACTGCAGATTTCCTGCCTCTGGCGGGGGGTTGGACCCAATGATCTCATGAGGTCCCTTCCAGCCCCAGTGTCTATGAAATCTGTGATTCACAAGATAAAACCAGAGATTTCAAATAGGAATCTGCAGCGTCACAAAACATCCTGGCCTGTTGTAGTCCATTTGAGTTCTTTGCAAGGGAAGACTTACTCTATTATTTTTCTGTAGTTAGAAAACAAATGAAAACTTGGAGCCGGTATTTTTCAAGGGTGCTTTGAGTTTATCAAGGTGTATCTCGAGTCTAAAAAGGTTGAGAGCTACTGCTGTAGCCTTTGCTAGACGGCTGGCATAATTCTTATGCTCAGGGAACAGGTGGACTTTGACTGTAGACAACACCTGCTCTACAAGGCAGCATTTAATATGTCCAGACCCTTTCCCCCACTCTGGCCGCCTATGCAGACCTAGACCCAACCTGTTCCAGGAGGCCTAAGCAGAGCATAAGCATGGTATCTTCCATGCTAAAAGAGAACAGTCTCAGTGAGATAGAGGAAGGTCATCCTGGTTTCATACAAAGTTGGTGAGAAAAACTCACTCATGCCTGAAGGTTCTAGGTACCTTGACAGTAATCAGATGGTCAGGTGTGTCCACTGTTCCTTGTTCAGGCTTAATGGCCTTTGTGATGAATAAGAAGCATTGTTTATAATTACTGAAACAGTGATCAATCCGTTGGTAGATTCTGCTGTACTTGCTGACCTTGGGGGTATACGGTTCTGCTCTTGGCTACTCTGATGAAAATCAGGGGATGTTTCTCTTGCTGAACTTCCTAATTATTTAAATACCCAAACAGGGAAACCTCAAATACAGTAAAAGCCCTGTTATCCGGCATTTTACTAACTGGAATGCTCTATTAACTGGAATTCTGGTTGGCCGGCCAGACGCAGGGGGTGGGTAAGTTTGCATACGGTGGCCGACCAGCCAGCTGCCGCTGCTCTACATCTGGTCAAAACGTCCACCTTGTGCTGCTGCTGCTCCGGTGGCCACCACCTCCCCCCAACTCTGCTGCCACCACTCCAGCCACTCTGCCGAAAACTGCCAGCCTCAGGTAACCAGAATTTTTAGATCCCCAGCACCCCCCATTCCCCACTCGTGCCAGATAACAGGGCTTTCATTGTAGTCTGTTTTAATCTTGCTGCACACTTGCACTTTTTATTCATTAAAGAATGGTTGGTTGCCACTGACTGCACTCATGGGATGTACCCATTAAATATTTTGAAAACTTGAATCTATACACTGCCTTTGGAACTCTTTTGCTAACCAAGAGAATACTCTTCATTTGTGCCTATTCATTTTTTTAAATTGCATAATGTTACAAATGCACAAGCTGGGATTAAATGCCATGAATTGTACAAAAATACATTTTGGGATTTTTCCCTTTGGGTTCCTGTGTCATAGTGGACACTCTTGCCAGCTATTCCCTGCAGCCAGGAGGGTTGTTTTTCAGGAAAACCAGGATTTTTCCATGGTCACATAATTCCACAAGCTGGAGGTATAGGTGCGTACAATATATCTTGACAGCTGAGATAAGATTGCAAGACTTTGTAACACCAACAACCCAAGAGTGGGATGTTATTGTTGGCTATGATGAAAGACTTTGTATTGGATTAAATGTGTTCCAGTGAATAGAAAGTTGCTGAAGAGTGCCAGCTTGGGGGAACTGAAATTTTCTGAGTACAGCAAATATATTTAGTAGGAAAAAAACCCAGAAAAAACTGCCATCTTAGAAAAAAATAGTAAAACTTTCATTTCAGAAAAATGGAGGCTGAAAATAAACACAGTGAAACATTTCAATTTTTCATTTTGAGATGGCATGTTTGTTTTGAAGTGGCCTAAATTTAAAAAAGGGTTCAGTACCCTCAGGGATTCAACAGTTCAAGCTCAAGTAAAATGTTTTGTCTCAGGGTGACCCCAAGGATTTCCACTCTTTATAATAAAATCCCCCAAAAGTCCTAAACCAACACTATCCTGTCTTCCTTTGTCCTGTTTCCCACAGCACGGACCATAGCTAGCATGTGGCTGAGAGGTGTTGAGAGGTATCTATGTAAGGCAGAGGGGAGGGGGGAATCCCTGATTGAGCAGGGAGTTGGGGGAGGG
>NW_017728934.1:4429403-4438352 GCF_001723895.1 Crocodylus porosus
TTCTGTTCTGTTACAGGTTTAAACCAGTTTCTAATAGCTTAAACCAGTTAATGTGTAATGTCTGTCCCTAGCCCTGGTGGCCTAGTGTGCCAGTGCTAACCATAGGATCATAGGAAAGTAGGGCTGGAAGGGTTCTCACAAGGTTATCAAGACCAGCCCCCTGCTCAAGGCAGGATCATCCCTGACTAAACCATACTGGCCACATGTCTGTCCAACTTATTCTTGGAAATTTCCAAGGACGAACATTCCATGATTTCTCTAGGCAACCTGTTCCAATGCTTAACCACCCTCACTGTCAAAAAGTTCTTCCTAATCTCCAGTCTAAACTTCCTCTGCTGCAGTTTAAGGCCATTGCTCCTACTCCTATCCCCTGTGACCACAGAGTAAAGCCCATCTCTACTCTCTCTATAATCCCCCATCAGGTATTTCTAAAGCAAGTCTAGCACTTGCATTTGGTGGGAGGAGTTCAGTGCTGCCTCTTCTCATGGCTTTGTTTGAGTGGTCATGTTCCATGACTTTGAAGCCTCTCCCTATGGCAGGGGACCTCTTTACGTTCTGTGTTACTATAGTACCTAACCCCATGGGGTCCTGATCTGTGACTGGGGTTTCTAGGCACATCTACAACAGCAACAACAACAACAGTAATTGAAATAGACTGCTTGGAAAACCTATGGTATTTAGTAGATCGTGGTATCAGTTATCCGTTTATGATCTGGATTTTGTTTGCAACCTGCACACTGTTAAATAAAAACACAGTACATCTGAAATTATGTCTCCATTTCAAGAGACATTGCATCTCAAGGCAGCCAAGCTGTGTGACTAAGCGATAGCAATCTAGCCCTTATGCATTGTCACTGCTTATAACTTAGAGTTTATTTTAAAGACATCAGGAAAAGAGCAAAATGCTATAAGTCAAGCCAGATGGCTAGCTGCAGATAAAACATTCACCGAAAATAAAGATTAACACCCTTAAACTGTTTGACTGAGTGATGCTACATGAAATCTGTGAGACCAGGCACATATGACACAAGTTATCATTGATGACCTGTATTTCTTTTCCTTCTCTGGGAGCCTCAGATACATCCTGTGCAATTCTGTGTAGTATTTAAAAAGATCAGAGCTCATCCTGTTTTCCATACTTTCTGCACAGTCATCTCATATTCTTCCATTTCCACTTTAAGCCTATATTCCAGTGTTTTGTTTTGTTTTGTTTTTTCCTAAAGGTGTTGCAATGCTTCATCACTGTTTCTGGTCTTCGCTGACTGCTGGTGTACATTTAGCATAGACTAACGTGTAGGAGTTTGTCAGTGGCTGCTGATGTTATGTTTTTTCTCTTCACTTTGTCTGGACTGCACCAGAGGACAGTATCTGCCAATCTCACAAAAGATCTATAGGTTCCTGGAAGTTTTTCTGGAGCTGGAATGTGGACTTCTAGTCATAGATTCATTTATGAAGGCCAGAAGAGACTGTCAGAGCATATATTCTGACCTTTTTAACACAGAGCATAACATCCCACCCACTAGGTATGTCTACAGGTGCAAATAATGTGGGATCAATTTACTCTAGAGTAAACTATCCTGGATACATGCCTACATGTGCAGGGGCGCAGGAGCAGATTTGCTGCTCCTAGCAGCAGACTGCTTCTGCTCCCTGTGGCCCTACACCAAGCCCATGCAGCAGCCAGGGCAGGGGTGGGCAAAATAGAGCCCATGGGCCAAGGCCATTATATCTGGCCTGCAGGACCCCTACAAATTTAGAAAATATTTATCTGCTCATTAGGGCTTTGTGAAGCTTTGGGTGGTGATTCAGTTCGGAGGAGATTTGGCCCAATTCGGTGGCCGAATCTCCAAATCCAAATCAAATCAGGGGACCAATTTAAAGGTCCAGATTGATTCATAGCTTTCCAAATCTTTTGTAAAGATTCTGAGAGCTTTGATGATTTGGGCAGTTGCAGCTTCCTACTGCAGCCACTCTGAGGTGGTAAGTACTAGGGGCGGGGGGGAGCTGAGGAAGGGGACAGGAGTCTGTAGGGGGATCCCTGCCA
Source organism: Crocodylus porosus (assembly GCF_001723895.1). Lineage (NCBI taxonomy): Eukaryota > Metazoa > Chordata > Crocodylia > Crocodylidae > Crocodylus > Crocodylus porosus. Next base: position 4,431,448 of record NW_017728934.1, read on the forward strand.
GCCCCCCCAGCCCCGCCCACTCCCCCAGTCCCTCATGGCTGCCCCACCTGCCGCAGCTTTGCAATTTAAAAAAAGCCCCAGTGCACACTGGGTGCTGCCAGGTGGGGGGGTGATCCCCATTGCCCCATGCTGTGTGGGGAGCTCTGCATGAGCCCCTTTGACCCCCCCCCCAGTCCCCGCATGGCTGCCCCGCCTGCCAGGGCTCTGGCCCTTTAAGAAAAAAAAAATCTGGGAAGAGCCCCAGGACTCACGGCTCTTGATGCGGCCTTGGGGCTTCAGGGACTTCTGCAGAGCCTCCCACAGGGTTCAGGGCAGTGGGGAACAGTGGGGATTGCCCCCCACTGGCAGGAGCGGTGAGTCCTGGGGTTTCTTCAGGGTTTTTTTTTCCTTAAAGGAGGGGAGCTGGCCCATGAGGGGCCCAGGGAGAGGGGTGGGTTCAGGGCTTGTGCAGAACCCCCCATACAGCATGGGGCAGTGGGGATCACCCCCCACCCAGCAGCTCCTGCTGAGCCAGGACTTTTTTTCCCCCAAGTGCTGGGAGCTGGGGCAGCCGAGGCAGCCATTGCTGGGCTGGGAGAGCAGGCAGGGGATGGGCCTGGCCTGGCTGATTCGGAGATTCAGCTGCTGCCGAATCTCTGAATCAGATTTGGCCGAATCAGATTGGGACAGTGATTCGAATCACCGAATAAAATCACCGTCCCCTGAATGGACTGAATCCAAAGTGAATACTAGCCACTTCACACAGGCCTACTGCACATGGCTACCTGTCAAAGATGACAGGAGCCAGGGGCAGTAGGACCCAGGGGGAGCCAGCACCAAGATGCAGGCAACCCATCCCTGCCCCACCCACAGCCATTTTCTTGTCTTCCTGTCCCAGCACTGCTCCAGCACCGCGTGGCTCCTGACTGCATTACCTGACCAGGGAGCATGGGGCCGCGCCGGTACCCCGTGTGTGTGTGTGTATGTGTGTTCATAGGGTGAGTTCCACATCCACACCACCCCTCGCACTGCCATACACGCAGACCCCACACCCACACCTTGTCACCCTCCCCAGCCATCCTTCCCCACACATTCCTCCACAAACCCCATGCCTACCCACACCCCACATAACCACACACACACCCACATGTTCCCTCAGCCCTACACCCGCACGCCCACATCTATCCAACGCCACAGACACGCCCTCCCCCACACCCCCCATACCCACACACTCACAGCCCCCCAGAAACCAATACCCCCCCACAATATGCAAGTGTAAGACTTCATTTTAAGCTATTATATACAGTCACCTCTATGTATACTGCACAAACACATGTAAACAAAGACAAAATACTTTTTGAAATCAAATTAATGAATGTTTTAGACTTCGCTTTTTAGAATATAATTTGGTATTTTTTTGGTTCTGAGATGGCAAAATGCCTTGTTGAAAGGAGTACTTCCGAGGGTGAGGGTTGGGACTTTTGGTGGCAAAGGTCAGGGGTTATGGGGTGGGACTTCCAGTCACAAGATGCTGACCAGGGGGTGGGGCACCTGTCAAGGGGTAGGGCTACCTATGTGGCTCTTGGCAGCTTGCCAAAACTGAGTAAGTAGCCCTCCACCCAAAATAATTGCCCGCCCCTGAGCCAGGGGGAGCTCTAGGCAGGGAGCACAGGGCCAGGGGACAGCTGTCTCCTGGCAGGAACTGAGTCACTGCTCCTTGCCCCTGGGAGTTGCCTGATGCCACCGGAGCTCAGCCAGAGACAGTGTCCCTCTGCCCCAGCATCAGGAAGCTTCCAGCCCCCGCTTCCCAATAGTGATCAGGGAGCGGGGGTGGAGATTCAGTTGAGGGGCCTGGGCTGGGAGATACTTATCTCCCAACCCGAGCTCCCTGGTTGCAGAGCCCAGGCTGGGAGATAAGCATCTCCCAGCCCAAGCTCCCTGCTGCCAAGGCAGGGAGGCATTGTCCACTCCTGGGCTGTGGTGGTGGAGCCTGCCCCAACAACAGGCAGCTCCTGGGGGCAGGGAACAATCTCCCACCCTCTGCTGCTCAGCTGACTGGGAGCACATTTGTTCTGTCAGCCATCTACACATGCCATACTGTGCAGTAAGTAATCAAGAGTAAATTTGCTACTTGTACATACAGGTAGCAAATTTACTCACAATTAGAGTAAATTACTGCACAGTAAGGAACTGCATGTATAGATGGCAACACTTACTGAGCAGTTATTAGCTCTAATCTTGAGTAAAACATCTCGTATAGATGCGCCCAGTTACTTTGAATGGAACCCTATGTCAACTCTTAGTTTGGCTAATGAGCTTAGACTGACATCTTCTTTGGACAGTATCAGATATGTCTGGGGCAATTCTGTATGGTATTAAGGTATGGTCTTATCTTCTAATTTGTCAGTAAGCACATCCCACTTAGTGTAATGTTGTGTCTACTGCTAAGATTCCAGGAAACAGAAATTTGATAATAAAAGATTCTTCAGTTTAACAGACAAAAATAGAACAAGATCCCAGAGGTACCACCTGAAGCTTGATGGGCTTAGGATAACATACTTCGCCAGTGGAACATTTTACCAGGTGCTGCAGTGAATTCTTTATCACCGGAGAAAGCCAGATGCAATGGTTTTCTAAAACAGGTGCTCTCATTCAAGTAGGGCTGAACTATAGGAATCCCACAGTCAGACTAGGTAACTAAACTGCCTTTATAATCGATCCTGGTTTGGGGTAAGGTGTCTTCTGGTCTCTTCACATCCTTTGCACTAACGCTAGCTTGACCCAGCAATAAGAGTGCTTATTCAGTTTCTGAACAGCTGTATGTTTAACCATTTTAGTGTCCTTTTATTAACCCTTATTTGTGACAATCTCAGCAGACTTTTGTCTGGCTTCTGGGATGCAAATTTCCAGGATAGCCTTGTGGCTGTGAGCATGTACTCTACTCTATATCCATTATTCATTCAGTACTGAAAGCTTAAGTTACCCAATCAGATAACAGTAACAGTGCTGTGTGTTTTTGGTGACTAATTACAGACTGCCAAGAGTGAATAGTAAAGTGTAGGATTCACAGACATCCCAAAAACTAAAAATTGTTCACTAGGAGGCTCCCACAGATCTTTATGAATCAGGGCAATCAAGAGCTATTTGCAAGCGCACTGTGGAAAGAAAATAGAGCAACATTTATGAGGCAATGAATAATGGCTAAGTAATTCCACCAGCTCTAAATGTTGAGTGCTCAGAGGGTTATCTTCAAAGCAACTATAGTGCTTTAGGGAGCAGAGTCCCATTTTCAGAAGTGCCTTAGACGCAAAGGTTCAGCTCCTCAGAAATACTTGATTTCAGTGGGAGCTGGGTGCCTCAATACCTATGAGGGTCTGGGTACAGGGACCCTCCTCACTTTTGAAAATAGAATATGACAGATTTGGGGTATGTCTATTTTGCATCTATAGGGCTTATGAGAACATTGCTGTCCAACAGACTCTCATCTGCTCCTGCTCCATCTCTGCCAGACCCACAAATGGGACAGGGAAGCTTCTCCAAGAGCACCCCTGTTGCCACCATCAAGCACTCTGGTAGCAGAAATTTTGGGAGCTGGGGACACCCTCAGAACAGCTTCGCTGCCTCATTTCCAGGGGCTATGTACAGAGTAGTTGGCCAAGTCTGTGCCTGAGAGTAATGCTCCGGAGAGTGATGTGGTACAGGCCAGACCATACCGTGAGGGACATAGGAATCCTTTTATCTTCTGTCCTTAAGCGTCTGCTTCCTGCTGTGTTCCTGCCAGGTGCCTGTAGCAATTATGTAGTGTGTACCAGCCAGAACCTCACTGCCTGCTGCTCTGTAGGATGAAAATGTTGGGAGGAGCATTCTCCTCCTTTTCATCTTCAAGCCCCAGGCTAGTGGTGGAAGGAGCGTGGAACAAAGCGAATCCTCCCAGATGGTTCCCTACGTGTTCTCCCCTGGCTCCAGTAGAGGCCTCAGGTGCAGCGATTCCCTTTAATTTTTCCATCCTTACTCCACTCAGTGCGATGCATGGCATTAGAAATCCCAGTCAGGTTTTTCAATCAAAATGCTATATCCGTGCATGACTACAAGACGATAACAGACAAGAAGACCTCTTAACCTCCACTGCCAGCTCTTCTTTGGCATCATCCCCATACAGACATGCAGATTCCTGGGCTTGGTCTGAATGACTCAAAGAGTCCTGACCTAGAGCATGTTCACTGGTCACTCATGGGCTTGTGCAAGGCCGGGGAGAATACCAGGCTGGTTTCCCTTTATATATGGGGTTGGTTGTGGGAATCCTGAGTGGCATTCTGTTCTTTTCTAGATGCCTGTGCATCCAGATTTGGTCACGTGCATGGCATTTTTCGTAAGCATAGCAGTCTGGCAATCCAGGCTTTTCTGCCACTTAAGTGCCATGGGGATTTCTGTTTCTGGATGTGCAGCCCTGGACAATTTTGTGTGACTATGTAGTCAAGCAGACCAGCTTACTAGGTTACTGGCAGCCACGGCCTCTACATATGTGAATGCATAATGACCTTGAGATGCCTAAAAACAGAGTCCCAGTGACTAGACTGGATAATAATAGCTGATCTGTGGCATTGTAGCTAGGATGCCGTGTGGAAAATCAGAGAAACCTAGGTTCAGTCCCCCCTCTGGGTGAAGGGGGTGTTAGAATCCAGGTCCTCTGAGCTTCCAGGTCAGTGCCTTAGCCACTGAGTTATTTGTGGGAAAGGTAGGAGTTCCCTCTTGTTTTACTGTTGTCTGTGCAACTAAATAGTCAGCCATATGCATTTGGAAATAGAGTTCTTCTAAACATGTAAATGCCATATAGAAATCCAAAAGCAGTCACTTGGATAACTAGGAAAGAAAAAATTGCCACCTTTTCTGTCCCATGGGGCTCCTGTTCCTCTGTTCCCCTGTGAGCGCATGGGGAAATAGGGTTTCTAAGGCCGAATGCAAAAGAAGATTCACCGTGGACACAAGTGAGCGCAGGTAGCCGAGCGGCATCAACCCTGCTCTAACTCATAAGCATGTGCTTGGAGACTGCAGTCCCAACAGTTGGTACAGCTGAGTATACATGAGCAGATGGGGCCTAAGTCACCTCGGCCCTTACCTTGCCCAGCATTTGCACCAGTGCAAAGGGAGAGTGTGAAATGCTCCTAGTTCAGAACAGAAAGCAAACAAGGCAGATGGAAAATTAGAGCAGTGCAGCTGAAAAACTGGAACAGCTTGGGCCTGTATTATAACTACAGTGGGAAGGGCCTCAGTAGCATTTCAGTGGCCTGATTTTCTCAGGTGTTAAGCAGATTCTGATAGACATTGGATAACATTTTCAAGAGCATCTACAGGATTTAGGAGCTTAAATCTCAGGGACAGTCAGTTGGACTTAGGCTTCAAAGTTAATTACACACAGGTTTTGTATCAGTATGACTGCCAGTTGGACACATTGCCTGTAGTTACACTGCACAAGCCCTTGTATATGGCCTGTATAAAGATGCCTTATATATAACTTATTTCCTATCCTGTGAAGGCAGATGTTAGCCCATTTATACTGACAAAACTGCATCTAGACCGGGGAGTATGGTTTTCCACCATAACTCTCCTAGTATGATGAAAGTGATACAGTCTTTTTGGGAGTAGACAAGGGCCACTGTCTTCAAAAGTATTTAAGGAGCTAATTCCAATTTAGGTGTTTAAATGCCACTGATTTGCAATGCACATTAAACACCTAAAAATAATTTGCCACCCAAATCTTTTCAAGACCTGGCTGAGGGTCTTCTCCAAATTTCACCTGGATATTCTGCCCCATTTTCCCCAGTAGCTGTTTGCTCCCCAGTGGCAATTTTCTTTGCTCCACTTAGTCACCAGCTGTAATTTCCATGTGTGCAGGTTAAGTTAAAAATTTATTTTCCAGCCAGCTTGTCCCTTCTGTTGTCCATTGCTTTATTAATTCTCTCCTTCAGCCAACAGAAGTGCCTTTTCCTCCTTTTCCGGTGACAGTTATTTCCATACAGATGTCCTGAAGCATTGTTCTCTGTTTCAATTATCAGGCCTAAGCAAATGAAGCCATCATATTCATGTTTTGCTCTCCATGTAGTGTGGTTTCACCCTGGAATTCAGTGCACTGACAGTTCATCAAGCAGCACAACAATTGGTTGCGTTTCTGCTGATAGTTTGGCAATTGTTTGTTGTTTATCCAGCACTGCACAGCTCAGCTCCGACTCCACTGATAGAGAAACAAAGCAAACACAAAACCATCAGGAAATGTCAGGATAGGTCAATTTCTGCAATATCAATTTTCTCTCATATTCCTTGTAATCCCAGTCATCTTTATTCAGTAAAGTGACTGGCAATTAAACCTGGTTAGAAATTTCCATCCACGTTCCCAGCTCCACTTGGCTATCAGTGACCTCTGGAGTTCATGAGCACTATCGAATGCAGACTTGTCACCAAAAAGAACAGTATCTTTGTTCTCTATGTTGCATGCGATAACTGTATAATGCATTGCGCTCCTAGTCCTGATTGCAGTATAATTGGTTTAAAAACCAGTTTCATTAAACTGCTGTAACTCCTGTGGGGATGTTCTTATTCTCATTTGCAGTGGGGCGAAGTTACGCATTCCACTTGGACCACACTAAATCTATTAAGCAGTGTTAAAGTTAGAACATGCTATGAGCAGTTGCACTGTAAGGGTTAATACCTTTTCATGCCTACATAGCTCTGACTTGTCACAAGATGGCAGGTGAGCAGGTGCGAGGCTATAAGCCCGGACATGTAGGCTGGATCCCTCCTCAGGGTTGCAGGGGAGAGGCTGGCCACAGTGTTTCCTGGGATACTGAAGGGCTGCAAATTAGTTATTTTATCTCTAGGGAGCAGACTGAAGTTACCCTAACATGAGCTAGGTAGCACAGCCCAGTGTTAAC
>NW_017728934.1:4438657-4475149 GCF_001723895.1 Crocodylus porosus
AAGGAAAACAGGAGGGAGCTCAGCTTCCTCTTCACTAGCTGGAAGAGACACCATTCTCCATCCATTGCTTTATTCAGGGCTGTTCAACTTTCCTCATGGGTGCCACAAGTGCCATGGGCAGCCTATGTGTGGCACATGGGAGATCAGGGACAGGCAGCACAGCAGAAGATAGGGCAGGAAGCAGAAAGCAGAGCAGCAAATCAGGAAGGAAGCACAGGATGGGGCCAAAGAACAGAGCAGCAGATTGGGCAGGGAAGGGAATTGGAATGGCACTTAGGGAGGGTGTCAGGCTAATTTGTGGCACTTTTGCCAGAAAGATTGGCCTCCTCTCCTTTAACACAGTCATCTGACCCCGGTGCTCTTTCCTGCCAAGGCAGGGGGTCGGACTAGATGATCTACCTAGGTCCCTTCCGACTCTAGCTACTATGAAACTATGAAACACATGCCAGGAAACAAGCTGTCAACAACCAGCCCAATGAACTGCATCCACGGCAGGGCTTGTGCCAGCACAACCATGCCTATAAAAATTCTCACACCTGATCCAATCTAGCTACATCAGTAACCTTTGAAGTGCAGGTCAGATCTGCACTATAGATTTCTGCTGCTCTAGATATGTCAATTGAGGATGTGAAAAGGTTGGCTGGCAATGGTCCAGAGTGTGATTGTGAGTACATCAGCCAAGCTGTGCTTTTACAAATATTGCTTGTTTAATGTCAGGGTGTTTTTACTGCACTTTGATAGTATGACTGCATCCATACCAGGAAGGTTTGGATGCAGTAGAGCCCTGGAGCCCTTGGACCAGCAAAACTCTCCTAGTGCTCTTCCAGAGACATGCCAGTAGCTCAGACCTAAGGTTAAAAAAGGAAAAGAAACCTTGCCTGGGTATGTGCAGAGTCCTTTCCCACTCCATTTCCCCACCCTAATGTACTAAGCAATGGCACAGGTCCAACCTGTGTTTTTCCTCTTCGGGTCACCTTTAAATGACTTGCCCAAGGTCACACAAGAAGTCTTAGGATTAGCCAAGAATAGAAAAGCTCGGATGACTTCTGACTGTAGACTTTAACCAGCTTTCCCATGGTTCTAGTTGCTGTAGTTTCTGAAGTCCCAGATGATGGGAGTTTCTGAGACCACTTCCATTGTTGGCATATACATTTTGTTTCTTGGCCCTTTGGAGGAGAAGAGAAGCAGCAATTAGGGGGCCTCTTGTGCATAGGTGTGTCGGATTGACTTTAGGCCAGAGGTGAGGCCACATCTGATGCATTTATAGTAGCAAAAATCTGTAATGCCTGTCTGACCTATGTGTAAAAGGTTTTCTGATATCTTTATGCAGGATCAGAAGTATGTGTTTTAATGATGCAGTTATGCTGGCACAAGTTTGTGGCAGCCTGATAAGGAAGTTTCTCTACAGAAGGGTGGCTTTCATGACCAGCAAACTCTGCTATGTTCCTGCTATGGCTTAATGTGCAGATTAATGGACATTGTTATGCCCCAACAGAAAGACTCTGATTTGGGATTTGGAGCAGGCTTTATGAGAAAACAGATTTATTAAAAAATAACAGCTACAATGTGATTGGTGGACACTTCTACTTTTCTGTGTGTACTTACTGCTCAGAAACTGGTTTCCTAGATCAGTGGTGCTCAACCCACCTGGCCTCTAAAGGTTGGATGAGTGGTGTGGAGTTGGCGTGCAGGCTGGATCCTGCACATGGTGTCAGCACACAGGGTTAGTCTGTGCAATTTGGTGTGCTGGCCCTCCCCCACGGCCAGTCCTGAACACTGAATCCAGCTGCAGCCTAGCATTGTGCCCCAGATTTGGCTGCAGATCAACCCCACACACTGAATCCAACCATGGACCAACACCATGCACTAGCCTGGCCCCATGTGCCAGATCTGACTGCAGATTAGCTCTGTGCACCCATGTGATCCAGTATGCAGCACCATGTCATCCAGCCCTCCAGGGCTCCTACAGGTCCAGAAATATAGTGGTGGGGAAGTGGTGGCAGCATTAATTAATGCTTCCATTGCTCTCCAGCTGCCAAATTTCTGGACCAGTGGGGAGCCCCATGGCCTGTAGGATATGTGTATCCATGGGCTGAATCTGGCCATGAGCCATAGGTTGAGCATTGCACTCTTAGATCAACCCTTCAGCTGTGTTATTCTTATGCAGAGGCAAGGCTGCACCACTGTTTGCCCATTTTACCTCCTTGTCTTATACCAATGGCTTTCAACCTGTAGTCCATGGACCCCTGGGGGCTACAGACTATGTCTAAGGGGTCCATAAAAGATGACCATGATCAATCACATTTCCAAAGGGGTCTGCACCTCCATTCAAATTTTTTGAGGGGTCTGCAAATGAAAAAATGGAAAACCACTGTAGTACATTGATGTCAGGCAGGTGTTGGATGCTACCATATGGATGCTTCTCTTGCAAGAAGTGACAGTTTTTAAGTTGAGTTTGAGAACTAACTCAGCAACGTGCAGGGGATGCTGGAGGACATGTGTTCCTTAAATTGCCTCCTTCCCAGTTCAGTCTTGCCGGGATTCACTATTAATCAGCCACTTTGCATTCAGGTGCTGATTTGGGGCGCTGAACAAGCTGTTGCCATCTGGTGAAAAGCGGGATCTAGGGAAGAGGGCTCAGTCTAGCGCCACTCAGCAAGTGAGGAGGGATTTGGTGAAGGAAGAGCAATTGCTTTTAATGTCTGTCCAGGTTTATTCTGGGAAGGACAAGAGTCATTTCAGGAATGTGTGTTCACCCTTACAGCTTGTTGTAGGAAGGACCGCAGGATTCAGTATCAAAAGCTGCAGAGAGGCCCAGCAGAATGAGGGTGCATGAGCTGTCATTGTCTATGGACAAGAGGAGGCCCTCTGCCAAAGTAAGAGGTGTCTTTTCCTTTCTATTCCCTGGCCTGAAGCCTGATAGAGGAGTCCAGGATACTGGAAGATAGTTCTGAAAACTTTGCTAGCTTTTCAAATAACATTCATAGAAGAAAGGAAGATGGAAAGTAATTCTCAACATTTTTAATGTAAAGTGATGGCTTCTGTAGCACTGCTTAGGCTTTTGCATGTGCCAGAGAGGGTAGTAGATCCCCCCATAGAAGAAGATGCTGACAGTGCCCTTGAGTCCGGATCATAGCTGTTCTCTCTTCCCTTATCAGGCAGGCCTGAGGTCTAAATCATAGGGCTTGTCGGCCTGAAACTTCTTGTGTGCTTGGATGGCTTGCTCAGAGAAGGGTAGCTGTGCCCTGGTCTTAATCTCAGTTTATTGCTCTTGGCGGCTCAGGAAGCTATTCCTGAGGTGATTGCCTTTGTGTATGAAGCAGTGTTGTCGTGATAGTAGTCATCTTCCCTTTTGAATGATTTTTCTTTCACATCATTAGGTTTAGCTATACAGGAGAACTCAGCTCATCCGTATTTGGGTGGTTTGTAATCTACTTAATTTGCTGTGGGTGGACAGATGAAGCATGAAGCTCTGTCGTTTGCAGGGTTGTTACATTACACCTCAGTTGTCCCACACAGTTGTTTTCTGGGCCTCTGCGTATCCCCCAGTTAATTTTGATGCCCCCATCTTTGGACGGGGCTTAGAAAGCAAACCCTTCTAATATACTTTGCCTTGGCTGTAACTATTCCTGATAACTTATCTACGCACCACAGATCACTGCCACTTCCGTTGTTCAGCGAGCAGTTTTATTAACATAATAGAGTTAAACGAAAGTAGTTGTTCTAACTGGTATTTAACTTAGATTGTATCGGTGTCTCAGAGCAGAGAGGGGCTCATGTGCCTGAAAGTTGTCTAACCTCCACCATCTTGTCCAAGTCTGAAATCGGTCCTGTGAAAGGCATCACCCACAAAATTGTGCTTCTTTATGATGTCAGAAAATGAGGGAAGGCACCTAGCTAACGCGAGGCTTGAGTTTATATACATTTCAGTGAAGCATGACTGCCATGGGTCTGCCAGAGGAAAGGTTGGCTCTCTGCTCACCCTTCATACCCATGGTGAGCGTTTGAAGAAGTTCTGTCTCTTGGGGTCTCACTACAATGGACTCTTTTCCATGAGTGAAGCTTGAGCTTCCTTCTTTCCCATGCTTTCGGTCACAGATGTGCAAATGTAACACGCTAGTCAGTCTGTGGCAGGAGGTGTCAATCTTTTTCTTCCTGAGTCCCCCTCCCCAGCATACTATAAAAGCTCCACGGCCCACCTGTGTCACAAAAACTACGCAGCTCCCCGGCCCCAGGTGCAGCAGGGATGGGGGCTGTGGGGCTGGGTGGACAGACCCACTCCCACCCCTTCCTTGGGATGCGTCTCAGCCCCGGGGGGCCAAAGCGGCTCCTCCTGGCCCTGAGCCTGGCTGGGCAGACCCCCTAAAGCCTACTCATGGCCCCCACAGAGGGGCATGGACTCCCGGTTGAGAACCGCTCGTCTTTGGTGGAGGTTTTCCCTTTGTGCCCATCCTATAGCGGATGTGAGTCTGTTACAGTGCTGACTTCAGAGCTTAGCTTTTTAGTTCAAGCTTGTGAGACCTATGTTTTTTTATCTCTGGAGACCTGTGGTTCAGGCCTGGCTATTATCCCAAATGGCTGCTTTCATGTGGTGGAGCTTTGAGGATTAAGAGAGCCAGGGACCTTAGAGGTTTGGCATGAGCTCACTCTGTTCAGAAGAAGTATGTAACCCTCTGGTCAGCGTGAGTGCTGTATCTTCCATCTCCGCTCTGCTCCCCCTCGTTGTCCTCCTTCCCCTTCAGTCTGATGTAGGTCTGTTCCAGTTTTTGGCCGATAAGCCTGGCTCAAGCTGAAGTGTTGCCTGCTTCTAGTGTTGGGGTGGCCCTGGTATCAATCAAGATAACAGTGATCCCATCAGCTCTCTCTAGCAGGGACTTTCCAGGTGTCTGGAAAGTGTCCAGCAACTAAGTTGGGTAGAAACAATTAGTAAGTTCACATTAGGAATCTGGGGAGAATAATTAACTTCACCAGGAATGAAGATCCAGCTCCAGCCTCATAAATGTTTAACTTTTTTTACAAAGTACCCTTCAAACTCTTCCTGGTTTAAGTATCTGAAGTTGCACAATTCTTCCCAGTTCTCACCCTGCAAGTCTCCGTGCAGTGGCACAGAGGAGGCGGCAAGATCTGAAACAAAAATATGCGGAGGAAGAGGAACAGAAATCTAAGCAGAGAGAGATCAAAGGGGGTTTGTCAGGAGATTTTCAATTAGATGAGTTGCTGTTACGGCTTTTATTGCACCCCTCTCCTCCCCCCCACACCCCAGAATTATAACTAGAATTGGATGAGCTGCACGTCAGCTGTGTTGTCCTTTCTCCCCTCACTGTTTCTTGCTTCATTTAATTAGCAACGCCCTGTCTTTATGGAGAAATTTTCACTGATTTAATTACATGAATTTCTTATTGGAGTAAGACTTGTTAGAAGAGCCCTGCTTTGTTTCAGGGAAGCACAGCTGTTAGGTCGGTTGAAAATTAGTAAATATTTTCTGCAAAAAGGTTTGCAAAAACAAAAAATAGTCCATCAAAAATGATTGGGCTTTGTGAGCAAAACAAAAGGGTAGGACGTTGCTGTGCTTTCAATGAAAACAGACAGTTTGGATGTGTTGTTATTGCAGGGCAGTGATTCTCAGCTGGGTTGCCACCAAATTCAGAGAAGTGATGCAGGGGTGCAAGGAGAGGCTGAGGTGACAGAATGGTTAAGTTGACTTGCTATGGCTCCAGGGACACAAGGTCAAGTCGCTTCCAGCTCCGCCTTGAAGGCTGGTCCCAGCCATCCCAGCTGGGAGTGGGTACCTGATGGGTGTGAATCACAGCCAGCCAGCAGCAATGGTGGCCCTGCCACTCTCTTCTGTGCCACTGGCTGCAGACAAAGGCTATCTTACTCTTACAAGCCTGATAAGCCTCTTGACTCAGGCTGGACATTGCATTCAGATTGGGAGGGGATTTGCTGCCTTGCCAATGGAAAGTGGTGGCTGAGGCTCCCCAGAGCAAAACCAAAATGATTTCAAAGCGAATCAACCTGAACAATTTCATCTGGTTCTGTATCCACAAAAATGGAGGACTGTCAATGACATAATTTTCTATGAAGATGTTTGCACTGTTCAGAAAGTCACTTTTGGAGGCAAAAAAACCTGGTGAAAATAGGGCAGCAGGCTCCATTCGCACTCTGCTGAGCCCAGGTGGCTGCTACTGTGTTAATTCCTCCAACGTCAGCAGGGCTGCAGGGATGAAGACTACGAGCTGAGACAGACATGGCACTTACTCCCCAGGTCAGCGTCCTGTTCCTGGACACGTAGCCCCTTGCTTTTAAAAAACCAAGTCAGTGGAAGACGCGATTCTCAGAGGGCCGTGCAGGGGGAAGTGTCTACCTCACTGGGAGTCAGGGCCCCCCCCTTCTCAGGCCAGCAGCCACCTCACTGAGCCACACAACCTCTGGCTTAGTCTGGTCCCCCTGACCACACGTCTCCCTCTCAAGGCTGCCCTGGGGGCCAGCTTCACTACCAGTGCCAGGGAACGGACTTAATGTCTGGCCTGAAATGTGGGTTTAAGGGCTGTGCTAGTAAGTCAGCGTGCCTGCTGGGTGAGGGGGATCTGGCTTCCAGGATGAGTGCCCTAGCCCTTGCATGTGGCACTGAAATAGCAAAAGTCCCTTCCTTCCCCACCCTGCCATTTAGTTGCCAGTGCAAATGCCTAGGCACATGCATGCATGTACAGGTTCGCTTGCAGAGATGTAGACAGGTGTTTCATCATGCCGGGGCTGGGGGGTGGAGAGCTTAATAATATCATGTGACACTGTAGAGTGGAGGCGCGGGCAATCAGATCCTACCTGCCATAGCACGGGCTCGCTGCACTCAGGATGCTGTTTTAACAGCAGCAGCACAGGCTCAGGCTCCTGTGGCTGAAGGACAGGCTCCCTCTGTGCTGGCTGCCGCCACTGGCACCCCCCTAAATCAGTGCCCTGTTCGCTTACCTCTAGTTATGCTGTTGCTTAAGCATCCAAGAATTGACTTCCTATCCGAGGTGTAAATGGCATTTTTGGCACTTAGATAACTAGAAATGCCAGGCAGACAGCCAGATCTGGACAGCTGGAGAATAGAATGCTACCCGCCGTGTGTGTGTGTGTGTGTGCGTGCATGCGCACATGTGTGTGTGAATAAAAGGAAATGTAATAAAAGTGGAGATTCATAGGTTCTGTGGCCAGAAATTACCATTAGACGGTGTAATCTGACATCTGTATTAGAAGGGCTATAGAAATTCATCAAGGTACCCCTTCAGTGAGCCAAATAACTTGTGTTTAATTAAAGCATATATTTAAAAAATGCATCCAGTCCTGGTGTTAAGCCATTAAAAGATGGAGAATCCACCCCTCCCCTCAGCAGTTTGTCCCAGTAGTTAGTCACTGTTACTGTTAAAAATGTGTGCCTTATTTCTCATTTCAGTTTGGCTGGCTTGAACTTCCAGCCACTGCTTCTTGTGCCTTTCTAATTTTCTTCCACTGAGCAGTAAGCATAAGAATAATGAATGTCTTTGCTATTCATGTTATTTTTCAGCCATGTCTCAGATTAAGGCCCAGGCACACTGGATTCAACCTGACAAACAAAAAACAGAACGGGCATGGGGATGGAGGCACACAAGGGTCTCACCATCCACACCCTGATGGTCTAGAATTTTGACCTTTTTTCCCTCCTTTTCTCCTGGGCAGGAATGAACCAGGAGAGGTGCCAAAATAAAGATCTTCCCTCCATAGGGAGCATGGTAGAGGAGAAAGAAGAAGAAAAGAGGAATATTCAGGGTCAGCCTGAGCAGAGGAGACAAAGCACACAGCAGTGGCTGGAATGGATCTCCCATCACTGTAGGATCTTAGCACCTTCTATGGAGAATAATGAAGGCTCTAGTGGGCTTAAAAAAACCTCTGAGACCTCTCTGCTTGCAGGGGCAGGACTCTGGTGAAACAGGAAGGAAGGTTGTAGGTGATCTTTCTAGCTGTTGCAGATTCCCATTTCTTAACTTCTTTGTTCGCCCCCTCAGCCTTGTGTGTTAGTGACTCCCCAGCAGCATCACAATAATGCCTAACACAGTGCTCCATCCTTCGCTTTTTTCTAGGACTGCTGTCTCCTCATGCCTCAGTTTGGATTGTACACTCTCCAGGAGGCAAGTCTGCTTGTATTTATAGCACAATGTGCCATGCACATGCAGGGTGCTAGATAAGCAAGAGATAGGCATAACAAAAAGGAGTGAAGGCTGCATGCCGTTGCCAAGCAAGCATGTTGTAGCAGAATGGAGCTGCCACTAGCAGTGGGAAATGCCCAGCTGGTGAATGATGACTGCAAGACACTACAGACACTTTCCTTCCCTGACCCAGGGACTCTGATCTTGCTCTTGGAACTACTGAGAAATTGGAATGATGGAGACAAAGCTGCCAGAGACCTTGTATAAGCTATCAGATATCTGAGCTCTCATTCACCAGGTGGGCTGCCCCATTAGTGGCAGCATGGGGAAGGTCGGTGTAGATGACCCTCAGGTATGTTCACCACCACAATATCTAAGGGACATGTTGCACATGGCACTTACCATGTGTTAAATGTACTTAAAAGGTGAGTGACTGCACATTCAGGTAGTGCTTGGATGCTTATCTTGCTGGGGTGATTTGACCCCAGCTGACTTCCTGCCCCTTGGGCAGTGGGCTGGATCTGATGATCTCACGAGGTCCCTTTCAGCCCTAAAGTCTATGAAATCTATGAAAACACAAGCTAAATGTGCTCCTATTGTAATAAAGTTAAGACTTTATGCAAAGAGGATCTCCAGAGCATATTAAGTAACATGTTCAGCTACTGTCAGACTGCTCCATGGAGATAATAGGAGCAATTTGGAGTCCTCACCTGGCTGTGCCATGGACCCTTCTGCTGTACCAAGCCACATGTCAGGAAGAAGGATCCTGGATCTTTCCCTTGTCAGGTTCCTCCCCAATCAAGTTGAAAGCCAGGTGCTCGCAACCCTGGAGGGTCCTGAGACTGGGACCAACAATCAGCTGATTATTGATCCCAGCCCCAGCAATGCACCAGAGGTGGTTCAAGAGTGATGTGGTGCCAGCACTGAGACCAACAGTCAGTGATCTGTGCATGCCAGAGATTGTAGTAAACATTACCAGGTGACTGATACACATTCTAACTAATACTGCACACATTTAACACATTACAAGTGTCCCACGTGATAAGACCCTAAACAAGGGTGGCATGGACACGGGTGAGTGGCTGGAAGCACAGAGGTTGAGCGTTTAAGGCCACGGCAGAAGCACTCATGGCGTGGCCTTGTCAGATTCCAACGAATCTGCAAATTCTGCTAAACACCTTGTCACATGAGGACATGAGAAAGGAAGGAAGACAAATAGCAAACTTTCTTGAGTCCTGCCTGCGTTAGCTCTTCCATGAATCATGACTGCACAGGCTTAAAGAAGCTTCTGACTCCTGCCTTGACTTATATTTGTCATTCCAGGAGCACACAGGCTCTGTAAAGGTTCTGCAAAGAGCTGGGGGAGAATAGCGATATGGGCACAATACAGATATGGTACACAGTACAGTAAGTGACTCTACATTTTTTCTCCTTGTAAGCATCTATCTATGGGGCATATCAGTGCAGGATTATGGGTAGGAGTGGTCAGTTGTGTAGTACAAAGTGCTACAAGGATCCTGGCCTGCCCTGCAGTCATAGGCAGCATGATAGGTGGAACTGTCAGACATTAGAGCATCCTGGGGGTATTGTATTTAATTGTATTTAATTTCAGCCTCTGGAGCAGCCCAGGATGCCAAGAGTATGAAGATGCTTTCACACCACCCTTGTCACTGTCCCTGAGGGGACTTTACAGAGTTTTGTAGAATCTCCTGCAGGCCAGATTTCAAAGGAGCTCAGCACCCAGTATGCTGTAGTCCTATGAAAATATGACCCTGCCTGTGGGTGCTGTCCCATGGCCTCCATTCTCGAGAGCCTGTTGCAAGTCTCAGAACATTTTGCATGGATCTGTAAGCCCCAGTTCCTGGAGTCAAGTGATTATATCAGCATTTCCCCTCCCCTGTTACAAAAAAAAGTACATTTCTGCAAAATGTGACTCTGAAGTTCCAAAAATCAGGAGATCAAGAAAGTGAGCATGGCATTTACTTATGTATTTTAATGGTGTTAATTTTAAGACACTCATAATATTTTGGAGTATTTGGGCTTGGTTACACATGTGCGCAGCTCTTCTGAAAGCTCCAGCCTCAGTGCTGCCATTAGAGCAAATTAGTGCAAAAGCAGGAGTAGAAGTGGGGGAAGATTACTAATACCATGTGTGACCCCAAGGAATGTACACATGGTGAGAGTACTGCTGACTCTCCTGGTGGTATTGTCTGTGATAGTAGAGGGTTTGCTTCAAGCCCCAGCTCCTGGAGATGAACAATTGGGCAAGAATCTCAACTTTTGTTTAGTCATTGTGATTGTTTCAGAAAAGTTTTAAAACGTGACCTGCAGCACTGCGAAGGCTGTAGAAAAAGGCAAACCAAACGCAAAAGGAATCCAGCCCCATTTATGAGTGCATAGGGTTGGCAGTTCTGCACTGACGAACCAAGCATCAGTAGAGGGGATGAGCATTGTGTGGGGAAGGCAAGTGACTGTGTGTTGCACATGAATGAGCCTTTGGAAATCAGTCAGGGAGGGAGCAGACAGCCTGCTTATTCATCGTGGCAGGTCTGCGGGCAGAGACGGTGACAGCACTAACTCTGCATTGGGATGTACAAGTCGAGAATCCCTCTGCCATTCAAATTTAATGATTGAAATTAGCATTCAGATTTGACTCCTCAGGGAACAACTCTGTTGTCTGTGTGTTTTTTCCAGTAAAACACTGCTCCCTTAGTTTTGCAGGGAAAATTTTTCATTCATTTGTGAAATATCGCTGTTTTGTTTCCATTCCACTGGGTGTGTGTTGCACACACACACACACACTCATTCTGATTGCATCTGAGTGCACAGGCCACTTCTGAAATGTGAAAATTAAGCACCTTGGCCTAGGCTGATACCCAGTTCACATTTCACATGGCTCCTAGGGTTGGTAATGTGTCTACAAGGTGACGAGGGGAGTGGTATATAACTTCTCAGTCCTGTATAATATTTAGGAGTGAATTGTGTGTGAATGCAGACACATGGGGAACAGAGAGAGGCTGTGGTAGGTGATGTGCAACCAGGCAGCTGTGTGGCAGAGAGAACCCTTTTCAAATGCCATAGATCAGTCATCTCCAGTTTTCAGTGACCCATGGGAAACAAAACTGAGCAAGTAATGTGCTGTGGGCAGCTTCCCTGTTAACCTGAAGAAATGTATGTTTGTGGGTCCTGGGGAAAGGGAGGCAGTGAAGAATGAAGAAGGGTATAACGGGTGGTGATTGATAAGTAGAGGACAGGGTGTGGGGTTGGTGCTGTGGAGATGGGGGAGAAAAGGGGAGTGAGGAAAGGGCTGGTTTCAGGGGGGAGCCCAGGGAGTGAAGGGATAGGTTCTCACAGTGAGGAGCCCGTCGTTTCCTCTGGTCAGCACTGCCTTGTACACCACACCCAGAGCCCAAGGTCTCCGTGACCCTGGCAGCTGGACTGATTACGATCTACAGCAGGATGATGTGTTCTGGTGCAGTGTGGGGAGGATGTTCAGTACAGGCAAGTCCCCTGCAGCCTCCTCCATCCCTCCCCCTTCCCGTGTGGGACAATGTGCTACCAGCTAGAGCAGTGCACGTGCAACTTCGCGCCCTCCCGCTGGGTGAAGGCCACTGGTTACAGAGGCACAGTGTTGCTGTAGCTTCACTCCATAGACATTCTTGACTCAGTTGAGTTTGGGCTTCAGATCCTCAAGATCTGGGCAGGACCTAAACAGAAAACAGAAGAGAGGTGGTCTGCCAGCAGCTGCCTGGCTGTTGCCTCCACTCCATCCCCAGAAGGGGTCCTCACTGGGGCAGCCCAAGCCCCATGACCAAATCATGGGGTGCAGCGGTGGAGGCCCCAAGATAGACAGCTGAAGCAAGCCCCCCTGCCCACTCCTCTGCTCTCCCCCCAACCCAGCTCTTCCAGAAAACTCCAGCATCTCATCCCCACAGCATTTCCAAGCCACCCCCAAATCCACTTGATGCTCCCTCCGCTCCCTGCAAGCGAATTCTCCCCACAGTGCAATAGCGCAGGGAGGAGCAGGAGCAGGATAAACCATGTTTCAACCTCAACTGAGAGGCTGGGGGAGAAGGGGCCCCATCTCCCATGAAGGGTCCCCTCATCTCCACTCCGCAGTTTCTGCAGCATCTCTGTGCCCGCTGCCAGTCATCTTTCTGTGCCGCCTCTCTTCCTGCTCCCCGTGCTCTGGGATCGTGCTGCCACAGTGTCTGTCTCGTGGGTCTCTCGCTGCCCCGCCAGAAGCTGTATGATGTTCTGCCCCCTTCTATGAGTATAAATCATTAACTCAGAAAAAGAAGGAAACAGTGAGCAATTCTCAGTCCCAAAGTCTTCCCATGGGAGCCAGCCTGCCCCTTTGATTTATGGGAACAACTTCCCACACTAGAGGTGGTTATAGGGGGAACAAATGGAGACTGATTGCTACGAACCCTTCTTGGATGAGAGACACCAGACTATGCTTAGAGTTACTTAATAATTGATGCTGCCTGTGCATTAATGAGACTTGCAGCCTTTCCTTTTACACTTCCCTCCAGACTGCTTCAGTTAGGGCTACACTTGCTTCTTGCATTGAGATCACACGTCTTACTGAGGTGCTAGCACAAGCCTTGATGTTCATGGTAAAATGTTCAGTGGGGAACAATGGGGTTTGGGTCCTTATTTTGCTTGCTGACATATTAAGAAAACTCTGGATAGTGAGAGTGCGAGTCTCTTTCTACTTGGTTTCTCTGTCAGGATGTCAGGGCTTGTCCAGCAGGTTTTTTGTGGCCCCTGTGGGAGACTTGTTGGGATAGTGACACTGCCCACCAAAGAAGTGAAAAGTGAGCAATGGAAAAGCAAGGGAAATTCAGTCCAACTGTTTAAGGCTTTTCGTTTTCTATGATTTAATTCAAATGTTCAAGCAAGAGCTGGGAGCAAAGAGCTGTTTGTTCAAGTTTGGCATCCTCTACTCATCAGCTGAGAGCTGCTAATGGTGTTTCTTCACATCTCTGTGCCTTCCAAGCAGCCCAAGACTTTTTGGTCCTATTGTCATATTTTGGAGGTGAGATGAAACCCGTCAGGCTTTACTTATATTTATGAAATATTTTACCAAGGGGCAAAACCCCGGAGTCTCCTCTTATGGCCGGTTCCCTTTAGAAGAGAGGCTCATGCTGGAGATAAGCACAGAGCTGGCAGAAGCAGAGCTGAAGCCAAGCTACGCTCTTGCTCTCGCATCTCTTGGCACCAGCCCGTAGGGAAAAGCAGCCTTTGTCCTTAAGGCTTGACACATTAGGAAGTGAAAAAGACTTTGGCGAGACGCATCCCTGGCAGCCATCAACATTGATCAGTTTTTCCTTAAGCCGGCAGCTGATGTGGGAGGAACCTTTTTGCTGATTACTTCCCCGGTGTCGGGGCTCTCTTCTAAGAGCAGAGCGAGCTGAGCTGTGCTAACAAAACTCTCCCCATCCACAAAGCTTAGTTTTTGGCACCTGGAGAGCTCCCTAGATCAGCTGCCCAGAGAGACAGGAAGCCACCACCCAGTGCCATCATCATTTGCCTTTTGAAACATTTGCATTGTCATAACTTGGTGCCATCCAGTATGAACATAATACCAAGATGCCATGAGATGTCAGACTTTTGCTCTGGGATAACCCTTTAATCCCCTCCAAGGCAGCAGCCTTTATTAAAGGAGCTCAGGCCTGAGGGCAGGCCTAGGCTACCTTGGGCAACCTGAGGGGGCAGCACCAGGAACAACATGTCTGCCAGCACATACCCCCAAAAAGGTGTCATGTAGCTACCATTAGAGAAGTTCTCAGCATGCCATCCCTGCTCGTCTGGGACTGAGAGCACTGAGTGTGCCCTGCATGTGCTGGGACACAGTTACACAACGTATTTTGGCAGGAGCGAGTGGTTGAGGTGTGTATTCACAGCAGATCTGTCCGACACACTGTAGACGTGCCCTACATCTCCCTTCCCCGGCCCAGGGATGTCATTTGCACCTGTGCACTGAGAGGGTGAAATGCCACCACTTGTGTGTGAGGACCTTCTCCCTCTGCTAGCCTGGCTTGGAAGTGAGCAGGTGACTTAGAGAAGAAAGGGCCACAGGAAGCCCCACTCACACTGGTTTTGAATCTGTTGGTGGCCTTGCTCTGTCCAAACTCATCATGTTGGACCTGATCCTCATCTCATGTGCTCTGTAAATCTGGAGTCACTCCCCTTAGGTCAAGACTGTAAGACTGGACTCAGGCCCTCTCCCTGTCCGCATACTAGAAGTCTCACCCCTATAGTTTATGACCTCCCTTTCTAACCATCTGTTTCTCTTTCACTCTCCATCATATCCTAGTTCTCACCCTACTGCTTATTTGTATTCCTTCCCCTGGACACCAACACCTTTCCTCCCCTAGGGTTGGATGCTCAGCATGTGGAACCAGAGTTTTAGGGGAGGTCCATGGCCCACATGCTCCCAGCTATGGTCTTCTGCAGCTTGGGCCACCCAAGGCTTGTCTACACAGGGGGCATTCAGGGAAATTAACCTTATTTATAGGGCTTGGACTATAAAGTGGATTAGTTAAACCACATTAAACCTCAGTGCGGACACTCACATGCAGAATTAATCTGGATTAGCTGAATTAACTTCCAAGGTAAATTAAACTAAGCTTTTGTTCTGAATGAGAGTGTCCACATACAGGTTTAATACAGTTCTGTCAATCCAGTTAATTTGGATTAATTTTCTAGAGTGCCCCACGTAGACAAGATCTTAGTTTAGGGGCTTTGTGGAAGCTGAGATCATGTGGCAGTCCTCTTCCCCAGCCACAGACTTTGGAGCTAAGAACCAAACCCAGTCATGATTCTGCCGGTGTGTAAACTTTCTGGATATTTTCTGTCTCTTCCACAGGTATAAGAGCATGGTGACCCCAAAGCGAGCAGCTGTGGCCATTGCTTGCTGCTGGATTGTCTCCTTCGTTGTAGGACTAACCCCCATGTTTGGCTGGAACAACCTGAACAAGATGAGGGAGGCTCAGATGGTGAATGCCAGCCATGTGGGGCTTGTCATCAAGTGCCGGTTCGAGACGGTCATCAGCATGGAATACATGGTGTATTTCAACTTCTTCGTCTGGGTGTTGCCTCCTCTGCTCCTGATGTTCATCATCTACTTGGAGGTTTTTACCCTGATCCGCAAGCAACTCAACAAGAAGGTCTCGTCCAACTCTACCGATCCTCAGAAGTATTATGGGAAGGAGCTGAAAATTGCAAAGTCTTTAGCACTAGTGCTCTTCCTCTTTGCCCTGAGTTGGCTCCCACTGCACATCCTAAACTGTATCACCTTGTTCTGTCCCTCTTGCCAAAAACCCATTATCCTGACATATATCGCTATCCTCCTGACTCATGGCAACTCGGCCATGAACCCAATCGTGTACGCCTTCAAGATCCAAAAGTTCAGGACGGCATTCCTGCAAATCTGGAACCAGTACTTCTGTTGTAAAACTAACAAGAACATTAACAACATCAACAACACTGAGCTGGACAACTAGGCTTAAGAGAGCAGGAACAGAGCGAGCTGCTCCTTCCCACCAAGTCCATGGGTCCCTTCAATCCACCAAGTGGCCACCTTGCCTCTGCCCACATTGTAAATGGACTGGTCCTAGGAAGAGGGTCAAAAAGAGGACTTGGGCGATCTGCAATGGCCCGCCCTTTCCAAGTCCAACCAGACATTTATCTGAGCTAGTGAAGGGCATTATTTATTCACAACCATTGTACTGTTTTGATATTGTATCCTGCACTGTTACTTTTTCTTTTGCAGGTGACACGTGTCTGGGTATTTAAAGAGGAATTGTACAGCTGGGGATGCTATTTACTTTCAATGCAAATAAAACAAAAAAGAAAGCAGCTCTGCAGCATGAACTATGGACTCCTACTCCCAAGATTGAGTTGTGGGGCTCGGCCTTGGGGCTGGGGCAATTGGAGGCTGCTGGAACTGAAAAGGCGGAGTGAGGAGCAAGGGGGCAAGGACCAAGGCAATGGGAAGCAGATTGAGGCTTCCAGTATCACCATTTACCTTTCGGGTTCTACATGTCTCATGATGCACCTCTTCTCTTGAGAAGGGAGGGAGGGAGAAGTCTGGGCAGACAGGTCAGCCCATATAGGAGAACAAAGCATAAGGCACTTTATAACTCCACTGGGCACTGAGGCACCATTTTGAATGCAAATATTTCAACTTTCAGCCAAAATATTTGGGAAAGAAAACTGTATTCTGATCATGTGTAGGCAGATGACACAGGGAATAACTTGCCTTCATCCTGTGTACCCTACTGCTTCCTCTAGCAAATAGGGAGTTGTGAAAACCTAAAACTACCAGTGCAAGGCCTTGTTACACGGTAATCTTAGGTGGTTTCTGGAGCTCTTAAACCCTGGATTGGCTTCACTTTAACACCTTTTAAGTGGCTTAAAGCACTCATTACTCGTCTTAAAAATTACACCACTCCAGGGTAGGATTATCTCTAATCTGCCTAATTTTGCTTCGGTTCCATTAAGATGTGGCCACTTCCCACAGCTATTCTGCCCAAAGAGAAGTCTAGCATCCCAGGATGCAGTGGGCAAGTGGGGATGCCAGGGCAGTGGGAGCACCCTGTGCCTGTGGGAGCAGTGAGCCAGTCTGGGCAGGGGGTCAGGCTCTGGAGGAAAAAAGGATCAAGCCCCTCAGGGCTCAGGTGGTGTCCAGCCAGCTCACCTCCGAGGAGCCCGATCCTTTTTTTCTTTGAAGCTTGCCCTGCCTGCTCTGCCACCAGCCAGGCTGACTGCTGACTTGGCACCACCTGAGCTCCAAAGGGCCCAATTCTTTTCAGTGCTCAGATGGCACCTGGCCACCCAGGTGAGGAGGGTGGGAGCGGGATCTGGTGAAAAAAAATGGATCAGGCCCCTTGGAGCTCAAGTCGTGAGCTGGTCCAGATGGCGGCGGGAGCACTGGGGTAGTCAGGAGCTCCTGGGCTGTGGTGCTGGCTCTACCAATGCCAATAAATTCCAGCGACTAAAAAAGAAACGCACAAAACGTGAAGACATTGTGGCTGACAGCACTGACTTGGTTAGTCTTGCCCCTGCTCGGCAAGCCTCTAGTGGCAAGCCACAGCTCTGCAGGTGAGAGACAATCTCATGGTTTTTTGCCTTAAGGCCTGACTGCTTCACTAAACTGAACAACGCTAAGCCGATTAACATGTCTTTAGCTTACAGCGTAAAGTGTAACAAGGTCCACGGATATGGAGGCTCTGGGCTTGAGTTCAGGGCTCTGCACAGACTTCAGCTACCCTCTGCTTGCATTGAACCTCCTTCTCACCTTGGTCTGAGCACTGAGTTGGGGTCCCTCCTCATGAAAACAAGGCCCCCTGTTTGAGTTGTCCTGTTGTGAGCCTTAATTGATTGCACGGAAGCTCTGAATCCAAGACATGCTCCAATAATGTCTGTTCTGGAAACACACAGTCAGCCTCAGCCAGTGCTGCCAGGCCAATGGCACGAAGGGCCATAGTCTGATGCATCTGTGGTCTGTCAGAAACTCAGCTGCTGCAGCAAGCTGCCCTTTTGGAGCACTGCTCAGACCAGCAGACATCTGCCCTGGACGCTGTTTCAGAGGAAGCTCGTGGCGTGACAGCCACAGCCTCTTTCATGGTCTCTGAATTTTGAGTCAGGGAGCTCTGAAATCCAAAGTTTCCCTTCTCACCCCTGCTTGTGTCTATCTCCTCTAGCTCAGGCAGGGCTCTTATCTCTCAGTCTGTTCTGGAATAAAAACTATTTATTGCAATCAATGCATTTTACTGGAATCCAAATATTTTTTTTTAACCAAAGCCGGTTTGGTTTTTCTCAGGAGGTTGGGTGCAACTCCAGGGGTCCTGGGGGCACTAAAGGGAGCAGGATCAGTATTTTCATTGGCTCTGGTGTTCAGGCTCTTTTTCCTTCATGTTTCTCATGACTGATATTTCCTCTGACATGGGCCAAAAAGCTGCTATGGGCTCAGAGTGCACACATGTACGCATGCAGTCTCGATTGCCTTCAAGTGCACACATCATACAGATTGCATTTTAGATTAGGTGTCTTTATAGCCCAGTCTTAATAATTTTATGCTTGAGCATGAATAATCAGTCATTAAGTACAGCTGCTATTGTATCAGCTTCATTCTTCTCCTTTTTTGATCTGGAACATGTATTTACAAATTCATGGGAAGATCAGAGCTCACACCAAACTGGGGGAGAATTTCCCAAACACATAATTTGTTGGGAAAGAAAAATATGCAGTGAGTATAAGTGGGACTTGGGTATCTGCCTGGATCTGCAGAGATCCTGAAAGTCTAATCTTAGGTGTTAACTGCCATATCTAAGGGCCTTATTACACATTAATTTTAGGTGGTTCTTGGAGTTCCTAACCCCTGGATTGTCCACCCATTAACACCTGAAATTAGTTTTAAGCACACTTCAAGTGGCTTAAAGTTACGCTGCTCCGGGGCAGGTTTACCTCTGATCTGTGTTACCCAGCTCATGTTCCACTGTGTGACCATGCCTGACAGATGAGCCGCTCAAGCTGCAGTCCTTCAGCATCCCGGGATACGGCATCCTCTTCCTCACCCTCCTGTATGGGCAAACTTTCTACCTCCTGACCTCTACTTCCCCCGTCCGGGAGGAGGGTTCGGGCACCAAGCCAACTCCAGCTCCTGCCCCAAAGGGTGTGATCTTCCCACCCCAGGAGTGAAATCCTGTGCAAACCGCCTGCAGAGCATATGCCAGCTAACAGGGCATGAACAGGTCCAAGAGTGGTATCTAGGGGTGGATGGGAGGGGAACAAGATAGGGGCCAGATGGGGACCTCATGAACTTCCTCTCCAGGGCACGGGCAGTAGCTCTTCAAAAAGCGCCTTCCCTCACAGCTCCCTAGAAAGCTGAACCAGCACCCCACTCCCTGATGCTAATCCCATTCCCAGTTTATTAAAACATGAGACCTTCCTTAATTTACTTCCTCTTTATTTCTTTTTAACTCTTTTTCGTTACTGCTTTTTATTTTATCCTTCAGGTGCCGACTTATTTAGCCACCCTTCTCCCACCCCCATTTCTTTTGTACCTCCCATTTCATTACCACCCCCATCCCATTAACTCTCCACCTCCCAGCTTCGTGTCCTGGCCCTCCCAAGACATCTCTCACATCCCCCACCCAGAGCAAGAGTAGAAGCCTGCCCAGGCTCACCAATTCTCCAACTCACAGCTATAGCTCCTGGTCCAGCCCCTGCTTGCCAAACTTCCAGTGGCAAGTCACAACTTTGCAGGTCAGGGACAGTCAGAGAAGGTTTTTAGCCTTAAGATGAGACTGCTCCACACTTGAACTAGCAGGAACACCGATCAACATTTGAACAGCTCAAAGTAGAATGGGTAACAAGGCCCTAAGGTACTAATAATGAGCTAAGCAATGGTACTGCATTTTGTCACTGGCCTTCAAAGGGTGCAGGATGAGAGAAGAGTATCATGGTATGAGGCTGCTGGGGGTGGAAGGTGTGCACATCAATGGGGATAAGGCATTTAACAACATCAGATGAGCTGTGGAAAGTTGCGCTGTCATTTTCCTGGAAGGAAGATTGACATGGGGAAGACTGTCAGCTTTCAAAACACTGCATACAAGGTCAGCTCTGGGACCTGAATAAAATCTTTAAACCAGGGTCTTCAAAAACCTTTGTTAATATGACAGAATTGCATTGGGGGGTGTGGAAAACTATGGGGGGAAAGAAAAAACAAAGGGCGCCAGTGAAGAAAGCCGCACCTCCTCGCTGGATGCCCAAGTAGAGGGAGAGGCTTTGATCCCTGCAGAGGGCAGGAGGATGAGGTACAGCTGCTGTTTGTACCCAAAGGCAGGTACAGTGCGTTCATGTCAAAGCACAAGCTTTTGTGATCTATGTGACAATACGTCCCCATCTGCACCAACACACGCTTTGAGGGCACGTACATAATGGCAAGTAGAAAGTGCCAGCATGGTTCACTGGGCCTGTGATATGACAGGCAGGTTGGGAGGCCTTGAGAAGAACCTACCCCTGCAGCATTCGGGGCCCTTGCTCAGGTTATAGGACCCAGCTGAGTGCAGGAAGGCAGCTGCACACAGCTCTCACCAAACCCAAGAGCCAGCTCCAGCTCGGGCATCACCCCTGAACAGCAATCAGCTTCTCCCAAGGGCAGCTCCCCTGAAGCTACACTATGTGTCCTTCCCCACAGTGCTTTTCACACAAGTGGGGAGATACTCTCTTCCCATCCCTGGTCACCGACTGGCTGCCACTGAAGCAATTAAGGGAGAAAGAAGTAGTCCTACTGGGAGCCCAGACCTCTTAGAGGAAGGGAGTTCCCCATGGCCAGAGAGGTATAAATCTTGCTCAAACGCAGCCCCGGTGTATGGACAGTTTGTTCATTTCTGAGTTTGTCAAAACCCCAGATGGTGAAAAGGTGGTGGCTGCCATCCTGGCAGACATGCTGGGCACCGAGCCCACAGCCTCCAGAGCTATGAGCTTGAGCTAAGCCTCACCAGCTGCCCCTGTGACAGCCTCAGGTCTACTGCAAATAGGGCCGAGGGAGGGAACCTATGAAACAGGAGGAGTAATGAGCTTTCCTTGGGCTTTGGGGCAGTCTGCCAAGAAATTCCTGTCATCTCCCCAAAGCCTTTTAGAAGTTATTCTCCATTGGTCCAAGCACCCTCAAAGATCACTTCCAGGAACGCAGTATGGGACCAACCTCAAATGTCAAGTTTGCTTGTGGTGCTCCCGATGGCACCTAAGCTCCAGTAACACAACCTGGGAACATTCCCTGTCCCGGCAACCTCATTAGCAGATAAAAAAAAAAAATCACAGACAGAAAAGGGCTCATTAATTAACTTGCATTCTGCTCCCACCTGCCACGTGGCTAACAAGAGAGACACGGATAAAGACTACCACAGGGTGAGTTATATTTGAACTTGCTCACCTCAGTTAATGACGTTGCCCATTCCCTGGATGAGCTGTAGGCTCGGGATGAGAGGACAACATGTGTAAGTGGGGAGGGAGGGCTGAGGTCAGAGTCAAGGTGGTTTCTAGATTCTCTCTATTTCCATATCCCTTCCCTTGTGAAGGTCCAGTCTGGTACCGGACGCAAGCTGGCTCCTCCTTGTTTACTGCTTTAGCTTCGTCTTTCCCAAGGCTTTACTCTGGGAAGCATAAGGAGAGGAAACGGGGCAGACCCTTTGCCATCAGAGCCACAGGTTGTTCCCTTGCAAGATGTTTGTGTTTCAGTTCTGATGTTGTTTGCAGATCAAGGGTTCCTGTTCCCACCCTACGGCCCTTTTAGATTTCCTGTAACTCATGGGCTTGGTGGGGATTTGCGAAGGCACCCAGAAGCCTCGGGGCAGGGATGCTCATAAATCTCAGGGTATTTTGAAGAGTTCTCACAAAAGCTCTCACAGATTTTCCGCTCCATGCCCCACAGAGGTGTCCCCAGGGAGACGCCGACTGAGGATGGAAGTCCGTGTCCTCCTCACCCCTGGTTTCAGAGTACAGCAAATCTATTTTCTCTGTGCTCATACAATGCCAGCGTGGCCTCCTGCACACAGCAGTGGGCTGTAATAGGCGCCACCTCCAAGGTAGCTCTGGTGCTCTCCGGCAGCCACCTCCAGTCACCTCGCTGGGGACTGCCCTGTCTTCACCTGCCACACCTCCATGTTGAGTAACACAAGATTGAGAGGCAGCCCTCAGTCTACCGGGATGAGATCCCAAATGCTGCTCATAATCTGGCCCAGTCTTTCTCTAAGACAGATTCCTAGCTGGGTGGCTTACTTCTGAGCTAGTCCATGAGGACTGGATAGCCCACCTCCAACACTAGAAACCCAGAGCCTTTTACCTTAGCAGTTGTGACAACACCCAGACGCCATCACTAGATGGATCAGCAGCCACAACAGCCTCAGCATCCCTTTGTTAGGGGCCTGCAATGCCCCAGAAACCTTGCAGCAAAACAAGGAACAAAACCGTCAGCTTGAACAGGGGTTTGCCTTCCTTTAGGCTCTCCCCTGTCTGTCTGCAACCTGGCGGTTGACTTGTCCAAAAGCTCTCTCCTTACTAGCTCGCTGATTAAGGCTAGGCCCCAGCTTCAGCCCCCCTGAGATACTCACTGGTTTCTGTCAGCCTCAGCACTCTCTGGGCTATTCACTATGCCCCGTCTCTCACCACAATGCTGCTTCCTTCAGGTTTGCAGAGCCAGATTTGCAATACTCCACATGGAGCTCCTTTCTCTACCATGTCCTGGGCCAGATCGAGCCAACACCCCAAGAACTGGGCTTATACAGCGGCTCGTTCCACCCATTCAGATCACGTGGCCTTTCTCCCAACAGGGCAGGGATCTTCCATGTTACCCAGTGTCATGGTTTTCAGCTGGCAGCCTCTGCACCCTGCAGTGCAACCCTCCACTGGTGCTATTTGCTGCACTGCTGTATAGCTCTGCTGCCTGCATACCCAGCAGAAACATGGCTTTGGAGCTCTCCCTACCCCGTTATATGGACCCAGGGGACTTGGAAGTCCTGCTCCAGTCATCAGCTTGCCATTGACCTTCTGGGTGACGGTGGGCATATCTACATGTGTGCCCCCCTGCACAGTTGGTGCTGCATGGTCATTTAGTACTTGCAAGTACTAAATGACTGTGTAGTACCCACTGGTCCTGCGCAGTCCTGGCCGTGCATGGGTTGTTTCTGATCCTACTGTGCAGTAGTGGCAGTGTCATGGTTATTATGCCTGCTGATGCTACGTCACCGAAGCGACAAGCTATGTGAATGTAGCTCGTGACTACAGCGGTGTATTGTCTCGTGAAGACGCGCCCAGTGGGTATATCCCTCCCACTCTCCGTACCTCAGTTTACCCCATCTGTAAAATAAGAGAATGAATGGTAACTTCCTTAGTAAAGTGTTTTGAGCTCTACTATTACAGCATTGCTAATGCCAGTGGTCCAAAATTCATGTCAAGGACCCCAAATCACAGTACTGGTTTTAAAAGTTCTGAGATTTAAAAAAAGAGAGAGATGCTAAATGCCTGCCTTTGCTGTGTGGGGCTGGAACCATCAACGCTCTGATTTTTCAGCTTCTCTCCCCACAAGGGCTAGAAGCCTTTTTCTGTTTTCTTACACAGAAAGGTGGCTGAGCTTGTCAACAGGGCATCTGTCTCCCAAAGCCTGGACTTTCACTTCAAATTTCAAGCCATTTGTGATAAAATCATGAGAGCTAGCAGTACTGCCATGGTCGGGGAGGGGGCTGTCTGACCTCAGAGGCTACAGCAAGCGGTCTCCTCCAGCAGCAACCGGTCTCTTCCAGCTTCTAAACACCAGGAGATGAGAAGGCTTCATGGTAGGTACCTGGTATGTGCTGATATACTCAGATGGCCCCCAAATGACACTGCACGCCACTACCTGGTACCTTCAGCTCTGAGCTCCTTCTGGCTGTGTATGTGGCACTCTGTGGGCAAAAGCCAAGGGAAAAAACTTTCAGGTATAAAAGGAGAGTAAGGGATAAGTAGGTGATTTTAGTGTTTGGAAGCACATGGGGATTTGCATTACTGCTGGACCTTGTGTGTGCATGTGTGATGGTGATAGCGGGAGCCGATGCTTTCAGAACGAGAGGCAGCAGCCTGAAAGGGTGTTTGCTGGTGACTGCAGCAAGTGCAGGAGACCCTGCTTGTTTGACCAGAAAGAGGAGATCAGGGCTTACAGGAGCTTCAAACTGGGCAGCACTTGAAAATGAAGTTTTCTTTGAGGACTACCTCATGTTTGTTGAGTTACAGAGCTGTCACTGTGTGAGGCTTGTGCAGGTGAAGAGGAATTATAATACGTTTCCATGCGATAGATTTTTGGTATCTCTTGTATGAAATGAATTTGATGGGTCTCAGGTCCAGTTTCTGCACCACAAGCCTAAACAGTCATTGCAGAAGGCTGCAAGCTATTCCAGACATGTTTGTATAGCCCCCGGTGACTGGGTCCCACTTTGAGTCAGGGTCTGTCAATGAGTAGGGGTGAAGCTACCTCATACCCATTCATTTGCTAGACCTAGCAGCACTGTGCCTGTTGCCACTCACACACTGGGGCAGGGTGAGGGCAAAGGCAAAAATCAGAAGACAGAGAGAGAAAATTGTTAGTTAATCTCACAAGTCATCATACTGTTTGGGCCAATCTAATGCTATTTGGGGGTCAGGCTCTGGCTTTTTGAATTTGTGGGGTTGGTGACACCATGCCCCATGGCTGGGCTATCACAAATAGGTGCTGATGGCTGTTAACCCCATGAGGGGCATGGCCAGCCCCCGGAGGGCATCGCCCAGTACTGTGTGCCTAGCTGCTGTGGGTATTCTGGGAAGCAGTGGCTCTGTTCAGGTTAGGAGAGATACAAATGGGACCAAAGAAGGTGAGCTCTCCATGCCCAGGGGTGCTGTACCTTCCTCAACTTGCTGTCTAGATTGTTGGGCCACTGCTCTTGACACTCTGGCATCTATAGTCCAAGCTGATGGAGCTACCTGGAGAGAGTAGGGATGGAATTTGGTGTAACTGTGCCCTCTCGTGGTAAAAATAATGATATGCGGTAGAAGCAGTGTTGTTGAGGCTGGCAAGTTCATGGCTGGAGCCCTTGAGACTGGAGCCCTATCTACCCTATGTCTGTGAGAAGGAAGGGGGGATGCTGTCTGTATAAGCAACCAGCTCTCATGGTACCCGAGTGACTCTAGTTGCTATTGACGGTCTGGGGACTGGTCAGCTGTGCCTCACACAGATTGCCCTGTCCTTTTCGGTCGCAGTCTTGGTCTCTCAGATGTTCCCCCATATGCAGGTCTGGAGCCTGCAGCCCCTCCACCCACAAGGCATTCAGTACTGATGGAGAACTCATCAGTACCCTGCTGCAACCCCTTTTCCTGCAAAAAGCAACCCCCAAAAGAGCTGAAAATCTCCTCCCTCCTTCCCCCCGCCCACTTTGGGGAATGCCTCTAGTGTCAAGAAGGAACATCTGTCCAGGATAAATCTGCGGTACCCACCCTGCTCATCTTTTGCAGAGCACCCTGAAGGTTGGAAACCATTTCTCTTTGTTGAAGTCCTCACCCTCTGCCCAGAGGATCAAAAATTTGACCATGGGGAGGCCAGTCTGTGTGCAGGACTATATAAGGGTCTGAGCAGTAAAAGCTCTATTGCCAGAGCCTTTGCAGATGCCCAGGATCAATATGATCTTAGCTGGAGGAAGCAAAAATTATTCTGTTCGCTGATGTGGGGGTGAGGATTCAGCAGCTCCCATCAGAACACGTAAGGTGCTCTATAAATGCTGACTGAGTGCTGCTACTCTTCTGTCATGAGACATTTCCTAATATCCAAGAGCTGCTAAAAAATTCCATATGAAATACAGGAGCTATTTTTTTCCCAGATGATGATTGGTATTGACCGGCGTTGTCTCATTGTTTCCTTGTCCACCCCCAGCTCTCTGTAGCCAGCTCTTGGCTCTTGTCCTTTATTTAGATTGTAAACTGATTGAGGTGGGCAGAGGCCAGGCAGGGAGCAGGAGGGCAGATCAGCGGAGGTAGTCTTCCACTCCACACCCCATGGCGGGGCTGCCTGGGAGCGGGCAAGAGGGGTGGCAGTACACCATTGACTCTGTGTTCGGCCCTACACACAGACAACAGAGACAGGCATTGTGCTACTGCTGATGTAAATATTGCTATTGGTATTGCAGAAGTGACTAGCAGTCCCAGCCCTGAACACACCTTCCAAAGCCTTTGATTAGTCTGACGAGCAGAAGGCAGGGTAAATTTGCACCTGATAGACTAAGTCATAGATGCATACATTTTCATAAGCAGTGGCTTACTTAACCAGCTCATTGCTACCTCTCTAGCCTGACAAGGCCACAGGGAGAGGCAAAGTCAGTGTTCCAGTTGCCCAGATCTTCAGTGCCTGCAAATGTATTGTAGAAGAGTACTTCCCTGCCTGCTGGCTTTGTGTCTGGCACAAACCATCGCTGATAGGGAAGCGATGCATAGCTTCTGGGGCACTCTGCTATACTCAGGGCTTGGACACATAACACATTTGCACCCATATAATCCCTTGTTAAAATGGTGTGGAAGGGAGTAGGCACTCTGCATACATCCCTACTCCAGCGTACCTTACCCCAGGGTGGTATAAAATTCCCCTGGGAAAGATCAGGGATAAAACTACAAGTGACCCAGGTATAGGTGTTGTGTGTTCACAGCATATGGTATTCTGGGGTTGCTCTTTCCTCCACAGCATGGCAAGAGCGCCTGACCACATTCAGCAATCCTAGAAGAGCTGCTCTTCTGTCCACTCGCTATCTCAGAGTAGTTTAAATCAGGTTATAAAAGCAATGTGACATCAGAATGAAAGTGTTGTAGGTCTCTGACCCTTCCTTAACTCAATCAAGCAGTGATTATGTGGAGACTTTACAGAGCCAGGAGAAAAGTGTTTTGTTGACCTTCTGTGAACAGCGCATTTCGTTAATCCGATGAATCATTCTAGGATTTTTGTTAATAAACAGCCTCTGAACTGAGCTCTTTGGGATCAGTAAATAATGAAGCTTTCTCTCTGCATGTGAGCTATTGTTAGCTAATGGGTGTAATTCTATCTCCAGGTAACAAATCGATGTACTTTATGATGCAGTTTCTTGCTACACAGAATAGATGGGGTTTATTAATGCCTAAAGGAGAATTTGGGCCCCAAATGATGGCTGTGTACTAAGAATACTGCTATCCCTTTTGATATTCTTGTCTACATATATAGATTGCACCTTTCAGCGCTGGGTTATTGAACGGTCTGCTGCGGATATTTCTGATTAAAGGAATAATACATTTCTGACTCCCATGTAGCTGCTGTGTGTTAATTGAAGTCCAAAGGTTAGACCTCTAACTAAATCTGTGTTCTACCATCCTGACTATGAAAGATCACAAGGGGGTCTGCTCGCAAATATACGCCCTGCGCCTGAGGACATTCATACCAAACTGGGGAAAAATATGAAAATTCAATTCAGGTTGCCCTAAAATGGAAGAATGTCTGTTTACTTGATGAGACACAAAAATAAATTAAAAAAAACACTTTGAGTTGGATTTTGGTATTGGTTGATTTTGGTTGGTATTTTTTTTTTTGGCTCAGCCCATTTGCTGAATTTGACCCAAAACTGCATTTTTGGTGAATAAACTCCTGGCTAATGAGCTTCTCTGAGCTCTAGATTCAGGTTTAATGGGTTTTGACATGTCGCATGGGCCAATGGAAGCTAAGTGAGACTTAACTGATCACCTGGACAAAGGAGAAGAGGTTGATATCATGTAGTTAGATTTCAAAAAAGGCTTTGACTTGGTCTTCCATGATGTCCTCATGGTAAAATTGGGGAACTGCGGCCTCAACAACCTTACGGTCCGATGGCTGGGGAACTGGCTCCGTGGTTGGACTCAGAGAGTCATAGTAGATGGAACCGAGTCAACATGGCACATGGTGACCAGTGGCGTCCCCCAGGGCTCAGTACTCAGACCAGTACTCTTTAATATATTCATAAATTATCTGGATTCAGGTGTCGGAAGCGGATTGGCTAAGTTTGCAAATGACATCAAATCATGGGGAAGTGCAGTCACACCAAAGGATAAGCTGGCAGTTCAGGCCAACCTGGACAGGCTCGCAAGGTGGGCGGATCAAAACCTGATGACATTCAACATGGAGAAATGCAAGCTGCTCCACCTTGGAAGAAAACCCACATCATGCTTACAGGCTCGGCAGTGCTACACTCAGTAGCACCATGACTGAAAGAGTCCTGGGAGTCATGTCCGATCACAAGATGAATGTAAGCCACCAATGTGATGCCGCAGCTGGCAAAGCAAATAAAACTCTGGCTTGCATCTACCGACGCATCTCAAGCAAGACCCAAGAAGTCATCCTCCCACTTTACTCAGCCTTGGTGAGGCTGCAGCTGGAGTATTGCATCCAGGTCTGGGCTCTGCACTTCAGAAAGGATGTGGAGCTTGAGAGAGTCCAGAGGAGAGCCGCGTGCACAATCAGAGGTCAAGAGAGTAGGTGTTATGAGGAGAGGCTGAGATGCACGGGACTCTTCAGCCTGGAGAAGACAAGGCTCAGGGGTGACTTGGTGGCAGCCTGTAAGTATATAAGGGGTGTATACCAGGATCTGGGAGAATGTCTGTTCACCAGGGCTCCCCAAGGGAAGACAAAGTCCAGTGGTCACAAACTGGTGGAAGACCGTTTCAGACTGGACATAAGGAAAAACTTCTTTACCGTCCGACTCTCCAGTCTGGAATAGACTTCCCCCCAGAAGTGGAGCAAGCACCTACTTGGGAAACCTCTAAGAAATGCTTGGATGCTTATCTTGCTGGCATGATGTGACCCCAGCTGACTTCCTGCCCCTTGGGCAGGGGGCTGGACCCGATGATCTCACAAGGTCCCTTCCAGCCCTGATGCCTATGACTTCTATGAAACTCCCTTCCCAGTGGCTGTATTGCCCTAGGCCCCCATGTGAGGGAAACCCTGTGCCTTGAAACGAGGCTCAGGGAGCTCTGCAGCAGCAATTTCTTCCTGATCCCAGCCGTCTGTCTCAGCTGGGGCCTCCCAGATGTGCCAGTTATCTGTGCTGTGCTTTCTGTTACACTGGAGCATTGCTCCTCTCGTATTGCACAAGGGGGAGACCTAGAGTTTCTTCTCTTTTGCTGTTGTATAGGCAATCATCATGCTAACCCAAAGGAACAACAGTTCTTTAAGGAAATGACTCCCCTATGGAGCATGGAGTATGTGGTTGTCCTTCCCTGAGACCTTAAGAGGGAGCAACTGCATCTACTGCCCATGTATGGGACACAGTGGTCCTTGCATCCTGGCTCCCATGTGTGAAAAGTGAGGAGGGAAAGGAGGTGTCAGCCAAGTGATGGAGTTGATTGCAATTTCTTTTTTTTTTTCTTCAGATTTTTTGCTAGAAAAAAATGCAGTTTTGGGTCACCTGATCATTTGGCCATGCTGGAATCGGTGGAAAGTTTTGACTGAGGTAAAAAAATTGGGGAGAAATAATTCAGAAACATCCAAATGGATCGCTTTTCGCTAGCATTTCAACTAGATGATTTTTGTGTAAATAATCATGACACTTCAATTATTAAAAGAGTTTGGTTTTTTTTAAGAAAAGAAGACCCCCAAGGTAAAACTTGGGGGTCAGCCTGAGGGACTGCTCCTCTGACTTTTGGGGAGCCACCAGCTGAAAAAACAGATCATTCACACAGCTCTTGTGGGCAGCACCGGGCATGAGGGCACACGCAGATGAATGGCCAGGCCGCGTTACAAGGCGGCAGTGGGCTAGGCCTCGAGGCAAAGGCCTCTGGGCGAGTGGCGTCTGCTACCCTCACCTAGCAGAAGATCGAAACTGCCTGACAAACAAAAGAACTGGGAGATGGACTCGGAGCTTGCTCCATCCACGCCACGCATGGGCCTGGTATTGCAAAGGTAACGATAGCTGGCGTGAGTTGAAACAAAACGCTGCAGCCCAAAGTCTTAATATGGCACGTGATCGGTCACCGGGAACAAATGGCTGAGGGAAAAGACGACGGATTGGTCGCTGGAAATAAAACGCTACAGCCTAACGTACAAAAGCAGTCGCGGGAAAAGCCCTGACGGGGGAAGTTTGGATTGAGACGTCAAGCGGCGAAGGGCCCATGGACTGATCACCCGCCAGGGCCGCCCCTCCCCAAGCGCCATCTCGGGTCGGTTTTTGAGGCCTCCGCGAAGTGACTAGCGTCCCTCAGCCATGAAGCCGCGCCTGTTTGCCTTTGTGGTAAGCACGCAAGCCTAACTGTTTGTGATTGTCTTGAAATCTATGAGCCGTTGACCAGGTCTGAGACTAGGGCCCTGGCTGGCCGCACCAAGGCCACGCGTGGTTTTAAATGCAAGGGGCCTTGGCCTGAACCTCGTGACCCAGCAGACACGATTCCCTGTTTGTAATTGTTTTGTTTGTATATGTAAGTCGTTGAGATTAGCGTAGGAAGTAATAGTAGTAAAGTGTTATCTGCATTTTGTTAAGTAAAAATAAAAAAGTTTGGTATAATTCAAGCCGCGTCCTTGCCAGTGCCGACCCCAGCGGCCCAGCCACACCTGGGTATCTCCAACCTAGTGCGACAGAGGGGAGTGGAGAAATGGGTTGAAGGAGAGAAAAGCGGATGCTCTTCCATGCGCAGGTCTGGGGGAGGTGAACCTTCAGGATTATCCTGACCCACCTGGTGAAATGGTTCCTGAGGATCCCTGCCACTGGTGCCCTCCAGCATCACCCTTTATGGCCCCTTGTGGTATATCACTTCCACTTCTGTTTATCTCAAAGGCTTGTACATGGGTCACGCATGCACAGGTGAACCCAGGGCAGGGGTGTAGCAATCACGTCACACAATGACTGAGGGATATTCAAGACATCATACTGATAGATCAAGCAAATGCAGTCCTCCAGGACAAGAGATGGCTGGTGTTCAACCTGGCAAAGCAGGGGGACCCTTCAGTTCAGGTGCTATTCTTTGGGAGGGCAAGCAAAATGTGGCCCCAGAGGTGCTGGAGGGCTGAGGAAGGGAAAAGGACTTGCATTAGCACTGAGGCTTGACTTGAAAATTGACTCGGCACCCAAAGCTGAGGCCAGACTGTCACATGCTCAGCACAGTGGGTGTACGGCAGTGGGTGAGTTGCTGGGTGGTGAGAAGCAGAAGTGATAGCTCTCAGTGATCCAGAGGTAGATCTACATCTCCCGAGAGAGAGAGCAGCAGCATGAGGCCTGCAGCAGAGTGCTGGCTTGCTCAGTGCCTGCCAGGACTGTCACTTCCTCAAGCAGCTCTGGGGCTCCTGACTACTTTGCCACCTGTGCTGGGTAGGGGTAAATTGTCACTGTAAGCAGGGGCAGGTCCAGGGGGTTGCACTGGTGCACTTGTATACCCTTTATTCCTGCTCCACCCAAAGTCTAACACCAACTTCCGGGCCGTAGGAGCAGCATTTCTAGTCAGGCAGCACTGAGGAAGTCAATTGATGTCATGGCTCATAATCTACCTGATCCCTTAAGCTCATTATTCCACAGGTGGTAATCACCCTCCCTGGTTTTTAACAGTCTTGATCTTCCACCAGTCAAGCTATCCTTTCTTTTACAATTCTGCTGTCTGGTAGCTGCTCCCGGTAGTGAAGCTCCCATCTCATAGCCCTGCAGGCTGTTTTTAACTCATTCTAATGAATTTATAGTTGTTTTTGCTTCAATCCTAAACTGAATAATATAGCCCTAGGCCCTTGAATACTAATACAGTTCCTAGTTTGTTTTTAACTGGAGAAAAATATGTGGTGTTTTATAGATGATGTACCTCACCATTTTCAAAATCCTAGATCTGCCTGCCCATGACTTTTAAGTGATAGTCTGCACTATGTGCTTGCTCTCTCTTGCTTTCCCTCTCACCTTCCTCCCTTTGGATGCTCCCCATCCACACCCACCAGTCCAACTAACACCATCTCATCCTATACCCAATAATTCCTCTTCCCCACTGAGTTTCATGACTTGGCCAACACTTGTATTCCCCACCCTGGCCTCCTCTCCTCTTCTTGCCCCACATCATCCCACAGGTGAGAGGGAAGTGGCACTTTCAGCTATTCAAAATACCATTTTTAGCTGATCTGGATGTTCTCAGCCCCATGCCAGCTGCTTGTTTGCTTCAGCCCTCCCAGGCTCTTTCCCTTACCCTCCTCCCCACCAGCCCTTTCTGTCCTCTTCTACCCAGTTGTCACCCAGGTTTAAGCATTGTTTGTTTCCAGTTAGCTGACTCTCTCCTAACTACTAAACCCTCCCCGAAACATCTCCTGGCCTCAGCTTGTCATTTGCTGCCACTTTGTGAGTCGCTCTGTTACCGTATTCTACCCTGTCCCCTCCCACCCTGCATCTGGTTGGTCTACATAGATTGGAAGTGCTTTGGGGCAGGGCCCACCTTTGTGACAAACACTGAAAAAACCTAGTGCTTGTGCAGTGCCGAGTGCCACAGGATCCCACGTTATGTTAATAAGTAGCTACGTTAATAAATATTAATGATGATGATGATAAAGTCAGTGACCCTGGACGCCTGCCTAGACAATGCCCGAGGCTCTATGAAATCAATGAGCAGGGTCCCATAAAAATATCTGTGACTGTTTTATCACCCAGAGCAGCCTACTGCCACTCTGAATTGGTCCCCACCCTGCATCAGTGAGGTTTGCTTGCACACAGGAAGTTTATTATTTGGACTGGTGGGTCTTCACACTTCCCACAGGAATCTTTTTATTAACACAGCTAAATGCGCATTCCCAAGTTACAACATCACAGCAGGGCCAATGCTCAGGCAGGTGTGAGGTCCGCCCAATGAGATGCTGCTCACGCAGGTCAGAACTGATGGGATATGCACAGCCAGGCCTTGCAGCAGGAAGAAAGCTGGCAGGCATCACCATCTGCTGTGTTTCTGTCTGGTATGCTACAAAGGGGCAACTTCACTCCAAGCTGCAGCTTCTTTCTAAGGGACAAAGAGACAAGACTGAGTCAGGAGGAAAGGGCCTCACTGAGAGCAGAGCCTCCAGGATGGGGAGCCAGACACTGCATGGACCCCGTGTCATAGGATTCAGCTTTTCCTTCATTGGATGAGTCATTGCCCTTTATGCACACACAAATACAGTACATCCCAACTTACAAAACTACTTGTCTCCCCACTACTGCAGGCTTGGTCACCTGGGGCCCAGACCTGGTCTCCCATACACACAGGCACACACACCCTGACCCAAATCCCACTGGCTCTTTCTTTCATAGTTTCATAGATGTTGGGGTCAGAAGGGACCTATTAGATCATCGAGTCTGACCCCCTGCCCTGGGCAGAAATCAGTGCTGTGGTCAAATGACTGCACCCAGGTGTCTGTCCAATTTCCTTTTAAACACCTCCAAGGAAGGGGACAGCGCCACCTCCCTTGGAAGCTTATTCCATATTTTGGCAACTCTCACTGGAAATAATTTTTTCCTGGTGTCCAATCTGAACTTGCTCTCTTCCAGTTTGTGGCCATTATTTCTAGTTACCCCGACAGGTGCCCTGGTAGACATTGTATCCCCTATTTCTTGCTGTGCACCCCCTCCCCCCCCGATGAGTTTGTAGGTGGCCTTTGTCTTGCCCTTTATGTGCACCTGTCCACATGTCTAACCATGCTTTTGTTCCCTTCCTGCCCTGGTTCCCCATTCATATCCACATGCTCAAGGGATCTGTGTTTACTGGCATACCACTCACACAACGCTCACATCTTCCCCCATGCTCCACAGGACTCTCACAGCCACTGGCACAGAAAGGCCCACCAAGGTCATGAGTATTGCAAACTGCTTCCCTAGCAGGGTTTACATTGTTATAAGAACCTCTCAGTAATGACAAGGGTTACCATGGTCTAAGCTGGAGCTCCTGGCAGGGAAGGACTTTGCTACTTCCCACCTTGCCTGCATGCTGCTCCAACCATAGTACCAAATACTGCTGAAATAGCACCCTCAGCAACAGCAGCCCACATGGACTGATTCTGCACTGACCCACCTGACTTAAACAGATCAGATCTCCTTTCCAGAGACCCAGAGCCAAACCTACCTCTCTCATCGTCAGCCCCTTGAACCGTCCTCACTGGGGCACTGTGAAAAAACACAGGAAATTGCAACAATTGTACAGTGGTGTCATAAAAACTCCCTTGGTGTCACGGTTACTAGTTTTGCAGAATGTGTCACTACCTCACTTCTACCATCTTCTCCCCTGCCCCCCAAATAGCTGCTGTGCTGAGGCCATGCTCACCTGGACAGCTGTAGGGACTTTTTTGCCCGCCCCTCTGCCTTTATTCTTACACAACCCTAGTTTTTCTTCTGGCCTCTTGGCTGACTGTCCCCCAGTAATGCTCTGCTCCCTGCCTAACCACTCCCCCCTCCTCCCCTGCCTCCACAGCTACAACCATGTGAGTTTATTTTAAACCTCCATGTGACTGGCACACTGTTGAGAAGTTGTTTAGGATGTTTGCTGAACTCCCATTCCAGTGACTGAGTTGCTGTACTCACTGCTGTGACATAGGACCAGCTTGGCAGATGTTATATAGTTGGCTACACAGTACACCCCAGCCCGCAGCCCTGGCACCAGGTGTTAAAAAGCTAAATACCTTACCTTCCAAGGTACTCTCATGTCCCCCACAGCTTCACTGGGGCACAAGAGTGCCCAGGGTCTTGCCAGATCACAGATACATTAGTTAGAATCAGAACAGAAAGTCTCCTCGCAGCTGCACATCGGGAACATCTAGTGACCAGGGAAGGATGACCTGCCTCAAGGTCTGCATGCGACTGTGCTAACTCAGCAGTCTGAAGAGGCAACCTTTCACCTATCCCAGGGTGGGGTGCA
Source organism: Crocodylus porosus (assembly GCF_001723895.1). NCBI lineage: Eukaryota > Metazoa > Chordata > Crocodylia > Crocodylidae > Crocodylus > Crocodylus porosus. The sequence continues at coordinate 4,473,217 of NW_017728934.1, forward strand.
GGGACCCAGAAGGGGAATCTGCTGCCTAAAAAAGGGCAAACATGGCACCTGCATTAAAGAGGATGGACTTGGGGGAGCTGGGGCCTGTCTCTGCTGAAGCAGGGAAATGTGAGCAGGAAACCCCGTACAAGGTTGCGAGACATAAATCAGGGCAACTACATTTGGCTTCTGCAGCAAGTGGAAAGGACCGGTTGCCCAGACCAGCAAAAGGCTCTTTGCCAATAGTCCACTCCTGGAGAAACCTAATATACCTGCTGCAGAGTTCAGCGTAAAGAGATCGTGTTAGAAAAATACTGCAAGACTGCGGGATTCCAGAGAGAGGGAACACGATCAGGACCAACACGTGGTATTTCCTCATTCCAACCAGCCTGGGCAGCCTGGGGGAGCCAGGCACAGCTACATCTCTTCCATTTAGTTCTGTAGCACCCATTGCTGTTGCATCTGGGCACTGGAATAGAAGATGCACTATAAACGCAGACATCTTTGAGCACTAGAGTGCACCTCTTTCTCTCCCAGAGGAGGAAATAGCGCACAGAGTGGTAATGGTCTGTGGGGCTTCTCCCACTGAGACAGCGCAGGGCATGGTGTGTCATCAAATCAATTCAGGGCTCCAACAGCTGTTGAGGGAGTGGCAGGAAGAGGTTGATTCATGGGCAGGTTTCTGTATCACAAAAATAACCCACAATTGGGTTCAGATTTTTCCTGAGTACACTGGTTGCTGAGCTCTTGGGAATCAGGATTTCACTGGCCCCTTTTGCTGCAGTCTCCACATGGAAGACAAGGACTGGGCAGCCTTTGGAGGATGGTCTCCTGTTTCCATTACTACTGTAGTATGGCAGTGCCTAACAAAAGCATGAGGACAGGCAGAACTGAGGTCCTTTCCCCTGGGATATGGGTTGCAGGATGGGGGAGTTCATGGTACCAGTGTCTATGGCACAGACAAGGAGCACATCTATTTGTAGTGCTGTCACTTCAGGTCTTGTTCCTAGCACTCACCCATCTCTCTACAAAGTATGAAGAAGGTGCTGAAATGTCCCAGCTGGATGTTGCAGCAATATTTCTTGGCTCTCTAGCTCTGGGCTAATTATGACATTTTCCCTCCTGACCCACATACATAAGACACTGATGTGTGTGTGCTACAGGCCCCCTCTGGATCTGCAGAAGATAAGCTCCACCACGGTGCTGGCTAAGGCACTTTGGGAGCCTGTACATGAGCGTGGAGGCTGCTCCGACAGGCTGTAATTACAGTGCCTTGGAGCAGACTTGCCCTGGTACAATCTGTGGGCAAGGCAAGAGCCCCCAAGGGGACACTTGCCTGCCTGTACACAAATGCCAGGAGCTTGGGAAATAAAAAGGAGGAACTTGTCCTACTGCTTAACACAAAAATTAACAATGTCCTAGGGATAACGGAGACATGGGGGGACTCCACCCATGACTGGACCTCGGGTATAGATGGCTATACCTGTACAGGAGGGATCGTGTAGATAAAAGGGGCGGGGGTGTAGCTCTCTATGTTACGGAAAGCTACGTGTCCCTGCAAGCTGATGTTGGTGACCAGGGTGGACGACTGGAGACCCTCTGAGTTAAAATCCGTGGGGAATACGGCACAGGGGACACAACGGTGGGAGTCTACTATAGACCTCCCACCCAAAGTCCTGATCTTGACCACGAGTTCACCTGGGAACTAGCTGAGGCCGCATGCTTCAGGACCATGGTTGTCATGGGTGACTTCAACTACCCAGACATCTTGTGGGAGGATCACTCAGCAAATCCGAGTGGTCACAAAGCTTCCTCTCATGCGTGGATGACCTCTACCTGACTCAAGAAGTCTATGGGCCAACAAGAGGCAAAGCGCTGCTCGACCTGGTACTGGCTACTGGGGATGACCTAATCGGCGACCTAGTGATTGATGGGAAGCTGGGTGACAGCGACC
>NW_017728934.1:4475749-4499276 GCF_001723895.1 Crocodylus porosus
AGGAAAGTGGATCCATCTAACTATAGGCCCATCAGCCTGACTTCTATCCCGGTGAAGGTCTTAGAAAAGTTTATTAAAGAGGCCATCATAGCACAAGCTTTAGTTTAAGCACCCCCACTGCCATTTTGAAGCAAAAGGACACTGATACATAAGACACTGCGGTGCTTTAATTAGAGCAGTTCTCAGAGCTGCTCTAATTAACATGCCACCCCCCGACACCCCTGGAGCACACATAAAAATGCCCATTTACATGTGCTGTAGGGGTGGCAGGGTAGCACTTTAATTAGATCTGCTCCAAGAACTGTTCTAATTAAAGCGCCTCAGCATCTCGTGTATCAGCATCCTCTTGCTTCAAAAGGACAGCACGGGTACTAAAACAAAAGCTCATCCGAAGCTTTAGTTCAAGTGCTCTCACTGCCATTTTGAAGCACAGGGACACTGATACACAAGCCATGGTAGGCTGCTGGAGCACAGTAATCACCATGCTCCAGCAGACTCAATTAATTAGATCTGCTCTGATGCACAGTAATTACCAGGCGTCAGAGCAGCGTCCATGATTGTGCGCAGGCACCCATTAGATTTTCAGTTGAGGCTGGTGCAGGGCATGCCTTCTAGCTGCAAGTTCAACCCTGGTGTGTCAGCCATAAATATATAGGCTGGGAGAGGAGTCCAGTGCCAAGAATCCAGTTGGACAGAGCTCAATCAAGCAAATTGAGGGTTGGCTTTGCCCAGGCCTAAGGCTCCAAATCTACTGGAATTCAATAGGAGTTAAGTGCAGTGCTCTCTTAATAAATTATACTGGAATTTCAGTAGGCCTGTGTGAGTCGGCAGCGATACGATCCGGCTTCGGATCCAGCCGCTTCAGATGGCCGCGATCGATCCAGAGCTCAGGACCAGGTTTCCACCTCGATCTGGCTACAGCTTTGGAGCCACCTTGGAGATCCAGCCATAAGGTATAATGGGGAATCAATGAAATATCTGTAACTTTGTTGTTTTTTTGTCTGATTTGGATGAAATTTGCAGGGATGGTAGCCTCTACTGAGAGTGTGAAACTTGCCAAGTTTCAAGATCAGTGCAGGGGTTTGGGGGGAACTGTACCCCAAATTCTTGAAAGCCAAACTCATGTCATGGCTACGTGTCACATCACAGAGGGATGAAAACTGCAGGGCTGGTAGCTCTTACTGATGCCACAAAGCCTGCCAAGTTTCAAGGGTCAGGGGTTAGAGGGGAACTGCACCTCAAGCTGCGGACAAGCAAAACTCATGCCATGGGTGACACTGCATGTGTTAAGGCGTAGCGGGGTAACAGCTGCAGGGATGGTGGCCCCTGCTGTGACACCTGCCAGCTGTGGAGATGGGTGCAGGGGGTCTCTGAGGCCCTGCACCCCTAGCTGCTGACAGGCAAAACTCCTGCCAAGACTGTCTGTCTTGTGGCAGTTGACTGTCTGCATTGAGCGTTTCCTCTCCTTAGCCTCGTTTTGTAGGTGCTAATTGATGCTCCTTAAGTCGTGATGTAGTAGCTAGGTCCTGTGCATTGAGCTGGTCCCTGGGTCCCTGGTCCCTGAGTGAATCATGAGTGATTGACTGGTAACTGGGAACACAGCAGCTCAGCAGCCAGGCCTGCAGCCGTGTCTCCCCTCCCGCCCCAGGACAGACACAGTCAGTCCCACAGCACTCATGGCACCAGTTTTGCTTATTCGCAGCTTGCGGGGCAGTTCCCCCCCAAACCCCTGCACCGATATTCTTGAAACTTGGCAGGCTTTGTGGCCTCAGTAAGAGCTACCAGCCCTGCAGTTTTCACCACCCCCCATGTTGTAACACATAGACATGACAGGAGTTTTGCTTTCAAGAATTTGGGGTGCTGTTCCCCCCAAACCCCTGTACCGATCTTCTTGAAACTTGGCAGGCTTCATCCTCTCTGCAGAGTCTACCATGCCTGAAAATTTCATCCAAATCGGACACAAAACAACAAAGTTATAAGTATTTTATTGTTTCCCCGTTATATCCTATGGCCGGATCTCTGAGGCAGCACTGAACTGCTTCGGGAAGCCGAACGAGGCAGCGCTTCAACCTGGATGTGCTGCTTCAGGCCCCGAAGCGTCCAAAGCTTCTCCGGATCCGAAGCTCTGTCCAAAGCCTCGCACAGCCCTAAATTTCATAGCAAAACAAACAGCTGCAATGTAACTGTGCCAGGATAAAGGACTTATCAACCAGGGAAGGCAGAGAGCCACAAGCGGGTCCATTCATACACATCTGTCAGCCTTACCTTTCACATCAAGCTTGCAGTCTACTGAGGCTTCACCTAAGGGATTCACAGCTTTGCAAGTGTAGACCCCACCGTCAAATGGGCTGGCCTTACGGATTGCCAGAGAGCAAACTCCCTGCTCAGTGATGGATATATATCTGGGGTCTTCCCGAATCTCCATCTGATTTTTCATCCAGATTATTTTAGGCTAAAAGACATGAGTTTTTATTAGCAGCAGGAATGAATTGGTTTCTCAAAGGGCTGCTTGTGGTGAGACAAAGGGACCTCACCCACCCCAAGTTTGAGGCTGCTCCCTGCAGGCTCTGATATTCCTCAAGGCTTCATGCACTAGGTTCTGCAAGGAGACTTGATCAGGCAGCATCTAGATGTTTCAGCTGCTGCAGAGTGCAGCAACCTGCCTCCTAGCAAGGGTCACCAGGGGCACGTGACACTTTGCTCTCCACCTCTGCTCAAGGGCTTCCCAGCACAATGGAAAGTGATGTTTAGGATTTATAAAGGCTTGTGTGGGCTGGACTCCAGTTATTGTGGTAGCTGCTTCTCTCCATACTCTGCAGTGAACCAGAAGCAGCCCAGCTTCTCTGATATACCAGTGTGCGAGCAGAACGCCAGAACAACAGCCCTTTGGGGCACAACACCCAGCACTGACCAGTTGGCAAATCTGTTCCCAACATGTGACTAATGGGGCTTTGACACAGCAAAAAAGCAGGGTTTAACTATATGCCAAGTACCATTATCTTAGCTGTGGTAAAGCACCCCAGGGCCACAGAGGTAGGCAGCCTGGACACTAACACTTGCCATTCACAGCTCTGCTGGGGAAAGCAGCTCTATTTGAGAGATGGAAGAATTGGGACTGAGATGGCTTATTCTGTGTCCTCAGACAAGTTATTTCATTGACCAAGGCAGGGTGACCAGGCCCTGAGCTCTACCCACTGCCTCTCAAATGCAGAAGTCTTCATTGCACCTGCAGAGATTCAGCAAGGGTTGTGGTGCTCCCCTAACCTTCCCCCACTCACAATGGAAGGAAGCTGACCTGCTAATCAGCACAGAAACTCCTTTGAGCAACCTTCCCCGAGTCCACTAATGACAGGGTACCCCAGCCTCTTCTGTCCAACAACAGGTTCAATGCATGTGCCCAGCAGGGTCATACTAGAGGGCCCAGCATCTAAGCCAAGCACCTGCCTGGTACACTGTACAGGGGAGGGCGAATGAAAGCAGGCCAAGGAGAAGGCTAGATGCTTACCATGGGGAAGCCCCGCACACAGCAGAAGAGATGGGTGCTATAGCCATGGGTGGTGGTTCTGTCTGTCAGGGGCTGGGTGAATTTGGGAGCCTCCAAGAAGTCCTTGTGTGAGTACTTCTCAGGCTTGAAGGAGGTTTCTAAGAAATAAAACAACAGCTTGCTGCAGTGATGGCCAGTGCCCTGGGACTTGGGCAGAAGCAGTGGTACAGTCTGGGACCCTCCTTGAAAAGTTCAGCATTGGATACTGCAGAACAAGCCTGCTCCTCAGGACAGAAATGGTCCTGCAAGCACCCAGGCTTGCTGGGATGTTCCTGACTCAGGACACGGCACCGGCGCAAAGGCTTTTTCTTCTACAACGAGCTCACATCTACAGCCCCCACTGTGTCTGGGAGAGTCCAAAATCTCCTGTTGGCCAAGCAACACTGAGATCACCCCATGAGAGAGGAGGACACAACAGAGGAGCATGCAGCTGGGACAGGCTAGCTTAGCACACTTCAAGGTAGGGGAAACTGTTAGGGAAATCAGCCCAACCCCTGGGAACCTGTTTTAGTATGGCTTAAGGGAGAAATTATTGGACTATTTTTTGTGTCCTCCTGCCTGTAAAGGTAGGGGTGTTAGTCACCTAAATCCAACAGTTTGAGTTCAATGGGTGTCCTGAACCCCTCCCCCCATGATCTGAACTAGCTGTGTGACTGTTAAAACATCACCCACTCTCTTGGATCTTGGCAGGATTAGAAGCAAGAGCTGGGTTGGGAATCCCTCTTCCCACAAGACAGGGTTCCTGTTTGGGAAGCAACTCCAGCAGGGCTAAGAGATGTTTGAACCCTAACCCCATGGCACTGAACATTATCACCAGGATGTTTTGACATCAAGGACATTCTTGGCCTCAATGCCATTTACTCCCCCAGGACAGGGAATAGCCAGCAACTTCTCCGCGGTAGCGTCTCCCATACCAACCTATTTTCTTAATATGGGCAAGCTCCCTGGTGATGGCAGCTTTTTGGCTGAGCCCGCAGGCATTCTCTGAGAACACCCGGAACAAGTAGCTGTTGCCGATGATGAGGTCCGACACAGTGCAGTTGGTGCGGGTGCAGCGGTCCAGCACAGTGAACCATTTCTGAAAGCCAAAGGGTGTCAGGCTGTTAACAGGTGGACTGAGGGACACAGGTACAGCCTAGTCCCCAGTTCTTTTTTTCTTTGCAAACCCCATGTGTTCAAGAAGCAGTTCCAATGCCAAGACAGTGTGACTGATGTCAGCAGTCGCAGCACCTCTGGGCTCCTATACATGTGCAGGGAGCCAGCTCCAATGTGTTGGAAATCCAGCACGTCGGAGCAGACTCGATTGAGTCTGCTGGAACACAGAAATTAATGCACTTCAGCAGACTCTAGCGTCATGTGTATCAGCGCCCCCGTGCTGAAAAAGGGAGATGGGGCTCTTTGAACTAAAACTCATTTCATGAGCTTTATTTAGTTCAACGTGCCCCGTATTCACTGTTGAGGATGTTGATACACGTGACACACAGGCACTTTTAATTAGCATGGCTCCCGGAGCACGTGTAAAAATGCCCTCAGACACTGACTCCTGGGGGAGCTAGGTACCCCTTTTCACTCCAGATGGAGGACTGGGCACGACCCAGACAGCTGGCCCGGGCCATTGTGTGCTTGTGACCTGCGGGACTGCTCCCTGCACCACTGCCACTGGCAGCCTTTCTGCCTGCATGTAACGGTCAGGCCGCATGCAGCTGGACCAGTTTGGGCAAAGCCATCTCCCTCATCTAAGTCACTAGGAAGAGGCTGAGATTGACCCAGGTAGACACAGCCTGAACTGGTCCACCAGGCAGCTTCTGTTCCCATCCCATTTTCTCCTTATCATCTTCACATAACACCTCTCCTCCTCCTCGGTACATGTGTCCACGGTCTCTGCTTCACCTTCACCTCTTCCTCAAATCCACAACAATTTCTGCTCTGCCCCTCAACCACCTCTTGGACCAGGGTCTTGCCAATATCAGGGAGGAGTGGGTGGACACTACTCACTTCCCCTGCTCCTCCTTTAGCAAATCCTCCACTTCACAGGCCTGGCACTGCCCTGGCTGTCTCAAGCCCCTCTGAACCTCTGACCTCAGATCCTTCTGGCCTCCGTTACACCCTGAATCAACCGCCCCCCCTACTCATTCTCATCAGGTTGTTCTCCCAGCCTTGAACAAGGCATCATCTCTTTTAAGAAGCTTTCCAAGACTAGTCCCTACACTGCTCCACATCCCCTCCAGTCACAGCTGAACTCCTTGTACCTGCAGCTTTCCCCCAGTGCCTCAGCCTCCTCAGTGATAACTCTCCCACCCCTGCCAACATAACTCTTTCCCTCTTACTCTAGTGATGTACTGGCCAGATCCAGAAGTCTGCCCCGATAATCTCCTTGTTCCCTCTGCCCCTGCTATCAGAACGATGGCCTTGCTGAGTCTCTTTCCTGGCTCTACACATGGCTGCAGGCCACTGTCCTGCCTGGACCTTCAGTTTGAATTCCACCTTGGCTTGCTTTCCTCTTTAATATCTCTGTGCCTCATCCCTCACTACCCTGTGCTTGGAATCCTGACTTTTCCTTTAAACAACAAAAATGTCATTACAAGCAAATGACAGATCCCAGCAGGGTCAGCCCGGGCTCCCAGCATCCCCAGGATGACAGCAAAGGTCTCTCTCTCTCTCTCTCTCTCTATTCACCTTGCCATTACCTTCCCCAACACACTGCTTACCTGTAACGGCTCAGGGCAGGGATGATATGCAAGCCCCACACTCTGCCCGGTCACTCCACAGAATGACAGTGGACAACTACTCTGTGCTAAAGCTAGGACAATCTAAATAATATTTTGCAGGTGAAAGGAAGAAACCAACCCACCCACCCCCTATGCACGCTGGAGAAAATTCACTTAGATGCAGAGCATGAGCCACTGACTACCCTGAGCTGTGCCGTGTGAGGCTGTGAAAAGACAAGCACAGGCAGGAAATCCCAGCCAGGATAAGCCTTTAATGCTCAAGATAACCAGTTTGCCGGTGGAGAGGCTACAGCTGTTGACACAACATTTAGCAGTTGTCTTGGTTGCAGGTTTTGCCTTCACCACACTGTGTGACATTCCTCCTTTTAGCCTGCACACAGGCATCTTTCAGCACCAAGTGGTCTTTCAACAGGTGCCTGTGGGGAGTGAGCATAGGACTCTCAGGGCTTTAATTAAATCCAAGAGACTCTGGCCTCCTCTTCCCTTCTTCTGGCCTCCCTCTCCCCACCTACCATTTCTCCCTTTGCACAAGTCAATGCATACAGTGAGTAAGTCACTTGTATTGCTATCTTCTGATCCTTTTTTAGATACCCAGCAAGGATTTGCTGTCAATCCAGAAGCACATCCCCTTGCGGGACCCCCTGCTGGTCCCTAGTTTATAGCCATCAGAACTCTGCCCCTGAGATCAGTGGCCAGTCATCTATTTGTCAGCCAGCATGGGAACAGTAGCATGCTGAAAACCTGGTGGGCTCTTCCTGCTATGAGACCAACACCGTGGTCAGTGACACTGTGCTTTGTATAAAGAGAGCATTTCCTCAAGAAAACAGAGGGCATCAGACTGTCTTCTCTAATACACGAGGGCGGCAAACACACAGGAAAGAAAAGTGCTACTTAAACTAAAGGAAATATACCAATGCAAGAATAAATGAGGATAAAGAGCCCGTGTATAAATTTAGGCTGTTCCTTAGAAAGCTTCTAATCACATGAATTTCATAGGTTTTGGCACAACCAACCAGGAGCAGGGAGGGAACCACGTAACTGCTTTTCAGATGGAACTGAATCAGCGTATCGTTATGTGAGACAGGGCCCATGACAGTGTGGGACTGGCCTCAGTGACTCAGGGAAGACCCTTCCAGACCTACATACCTAACCCTCTTCTATGACGTTTTTTATAACCTGTTGTTCCATCCTTTCACTGTCTCTGGGCATGCCTACAAGAAACATTTACTGCAGTTGCCTAATTAGCTCCACAGTAAAGTCTCAGCATCTACACATGTGGCCCTTTTGGCTGCAGTAAACTAATTAACTCCACTGTAGGATAGTAGCTGTAAACACAAGTACTATCCAGAGGTGGCGTTATTTAGTGTGCCACAACATATGTGCACATATGACAGGGCTGGCTGGGGCTTAAGGGAGCTGCCTGCTAGTTAGCCCTGCACTGGAGCACCCTCGGGCCCCAGCCACTCCTGCAGCACATTGAGCCAGGGAGAGCAGCCCTGGGCTGGCAGACGTTTCAGGCTGTTTCTAGCCTCAGCCCTCCCCATTTAGCTACACGATGTTGCACTGCTCAAACCCACCCCCAGCAACTCACAGCTCCACTCCCTGCCTCTCTGCTTCTCACAAAGGTACCACTGTGTTTTCATGGACCGCAACCTCCAGACCTAGAGCCCTCCCAAGAATTACTGCTACCCTTACATCTCCCCTCCAGACTCACTCCTCCTGTAATACTTGTGGGAGGCTTCCAGCTCTTAAACAGGGACTCAGGAATCCATCGTATTTATTTGCCTCCTTGATTTCCTGCCCTCACACAGTAACTGATTTAGAAGGGCAGGCTGGGACCAGCTCTGGCCTTTGTGAAGTCACGAGTTTCCCATGCCCCCATCCTTTCCAGCTGTTTATGAGACACATCTGCTTTGTCTTGCCATAGGTTGTAGTCTCTTTGGGGCAAGGACCATATTCAACTCTGTAAAGTGCCTAGCACAATAGGGCCCTGAGCCTGACTGGGCCTCTAGCAGTTACTGTGATGCATATAATTATAACAGCAACAGAGATTGCAGCTAGCTTGTGACCAGTACCTGAGCTATGTCAGGAACTCTACATCGCATCCTGTTCGCCTGGTCTGTCTTTCTGTTCTGCATCTGTTTCGTGTCCAGCCTGGGACCAGGACTGGGGATTCTAAGCCCTTTGTAATGCCCAGAATAATAATAATAAGAGAACTGAGAAACAGATTTTGTGGTCCCGAGAAACGCTCCATGCAAACCACTCATGTTCCAAGCTGAAAGACACTTTCATACATAACCCAAATTTCCCAAGGCAGAGTCCATTTCTGTGCCTGTCCTTCTGAGCGAGGTTCTCAAGGCTTGCCCATGACATACAGACGCTCATCACATCAGGCTTCATTAGATGCTATGGGAGACATGACTGCAGTGTGTGTCGGTATACCTGAGTTAGCTCAGGTACCCCCAGCAGAGAAGCTGCAGCAGCATTAGCATCAGCTGCCCTGGCAATGCACAAGGTCCCCAGCAGACTGATGAAGAGGTCTACATGGAGCCTGTTCTGGTGCAGCTTCCCTACAGTAAGGGCCCAACTTATTAAAGCTGGTACGGTCATGGCCAAAGCTGGCTCAGGCTGTACACCCACACCAGTGACCCATAGCTCATATGGACAATTTAGGCAGAGCTCCAGGACTCACCCCACTCTTTTCATCTGATTTCTGGACAGTGTATCCTTTGATTTCTGAGTTCCCATTGTCCTTTGGCGGGCTCCACTCCAGTGCCACGTTAAACCCCCACACATCGACCAGCTTCAGATTCTCTGGGGCACTCGGCCTCTCTGCAACGATACAACACATCAGAAGCTCATTTCATAGCCTGGTGCCATTCAACTGCAAGGTGCAGAGTGGACACAGTGGCTCACAGAAATGACCAGCCACTTGCACCTCCATCTGCCTGCACCAATGGTAGCTGCTCTGCAGAGCACATCAACAGTTGCGACCTTGGGTACCCAGGAGGGATATGAGTAATCCTGGCTGTCTCTCCCCCAGAACCTGTCCTATCTGTTGTGGTTTTATAGCATGCCCTTAACTATTGCATCTGGGCAGAGGAGAGATGTGCACATACATCTGCCTGATTTCATGCCTTACACATTTGCATTGGCCCACAACTGCCTCCAGAAAACTGGGAGGAACATACAGGCATCTGGAGCCACCTTCAGCCACACTAGGAGGGCATCTTAGCCTTCTGCCCAATAGCAACGCCTGCAAAGACCCTCAAGCAGACCCTCTGTCCCTCAAACATGAAGGATGGCACCCACCATGGCAAGTCACTGTTGGGAGTCCCCAACATCATAGACAAGAACAAAGTGCACTTCAGCAAACTTCTTCACCCTGGAATACCCTCAGCCCACAGGGTTACCTGCCAGGCAGATGCCAGGACGCTCAAGGGTGAGAGGGCCAGTGTCCTCCTGTTCTACAACCTGCACAATGCCAGCTGCAGGTCAGAAAGGAGGGATTGGCTGGGATGATGGAAAAAAAGCAGAGACTCCTGCCAGCTCAGCTGAGGCATCCTGTGTTGGGGCTCTGGTCAGGTAAGGGGTTTGAATTAAGTTGGTAATTATCTTTTTAGCTGCCCCAGGGCTTGGCTATCCCAGCAGATGCCTTATGGCAGAAATGTGCCCTACTGGCACCAGGCTGCTAGGAATCCTGCTTCGTAAGGGCACAGGGCAGAGGCTGAGGTGAAGTCCCATCCCAGTGCTGCCCCACAACCTCTGAATGCACTGTGCTTACCAATGACTTGGATCTCAATAGTGGCTCGGTCCTCCAGCCCATCTACCTTGAGGGTCATCTCGTACTTGCCGGAGTCAGCATGTTTTGCCATGCGAATGAAAAAAATAGTATCCCTGTCGCTATTGCGTACGTTCACGCTCTTGAGATCCAGGGGCTGCCCATCTTTGGTCCAGGTCACCTGTGGCTTTGGCTTTCCCTAGAACACAGCCAAAGAGGAATTTGCTACCACCTGGACTGCATCCAGCCTAGCCAGCTCTAAGACAGTGGTTCTCTTGGGGTCTCTACTAGTGATGTACAGGATGGGGATTGAGGGGAGGGGAAGTAGGATGCGCTCTCTGATAGCGTATTTAAGAGTAAGGTGGTTGGGTGGAAGTTAGCTTTGCCTAGTGGGTAAGTGTCCACTGTGGATATAAGTCCATTCCCATGCCCTTGCGATGTTCCCTGACAGCTATGGCCTGGGAGTGGCTGTGGCTAGCTGGTTTTTAGCAATACAAACTGGGACATCCCATGCTCATGCCACTGCTAAGAACCTATAATGCTGCAGCAGTGGTACCAAAAGAGCCTCAAAGAGCTGACAAACTTTGGTCCTGTTCCTATGATGGGGTCTGCAGAGGCCAGCCTCCATGCCCTCATGGCTATGGCTGGCTGGTGCAGTAGGATCACACTCTTGCCTTCCCTCTACTTTGCCTAGGATTTAGGGTAAGTGCTATTTTAAATCCTGTGTACTTTAACAAAGGTTTTTCTCTGTTTATTGCTCACGTTACAATAACATAACACCTATATGCTCTAACAGAGACCAGGGCCCCACTGTGCTAGGCAGGGTGCACACACACAATGAGATCATGTCCATGCCCCAAAGAATTTAGTCTAAACAGACAAAACTGACAAAGCGTGGAAAGGGAAACAGGCACAGAAAGGAGACAGGAGACATCCCAGGTCACCCGGCAGGTCAATGATAGAGCCAAGAACAGAACCCATGTGTCCTGACTCCCGCTTCAGCGCCGTATCCACTAGATCACACTGCCTGTATGTGTCTCACCGCATACTCCTAGGCTGAGAGCGTTTCATCCTTTAACTGCACCCAAAGCACTCAGCACTTTTTCCCAGGCAGTACATTCTCCCAACAGGGGAGCAGTCCAGCTGAAGCTAGCTTTGCTTGGAAGGAGAAGGGAATCCCTGAGCGCTGTAACCAAAGGGGACCAAACCAGAGCACAGTGGGGTTGAGAGGCCCCAGATGTCATGCCTATGATTTATCTATCCACATGGATGTAGGCAAGGGTTGCACACTGACTTTCAGGGGGAGAAGGCAATCCAACCTTGGCCACTGTGATGCCCCATGATGCATGTGGTCTTGAGACACTGTAGGCATGGTGGATCTCAAACACAGGGCTCCTTGTGGGCCAGAACCAGCCTGGGCCATGAGGAAGCAGTGGCAGTGACAGCAGCAGCATTCTGGGCATTGGCAGGACGGAGGTGGGGGAGGCAGGAGCTGCAGCTGCTGCCGCCACATGTCTCATGCCAGGGTTGCAGCTCCAGGTCTGGCTCTAGTTCAGCCACAGGGCACACAGTGGGCACCAGGCAGGCGAAGTGGCTGGAAGGTGATCAGGGCTGTGTAAGCCCTCACTTGCCCTCCTATCACCAATCATCCTGCCTACTGGGGCCTCAGGGCCCTGGATTCTGGGACAGGCCACTCTCCCTGGCCATGCTTTCCTAGCTTCTGGCAACCCACTGGTGGCCCAACCAGATAAAGTAGCTCCACAGGCTGGATCCAGCATGCAGGTCATATAATTGACACCCCTGACCTGGTGGTTACATCAGGATCGTGGAACTTGAGAGACCTTGGTTCAGTTCCATGTGAGACCTTGCTTGAGCCACTTAGCTGCATCTTTGTAAAGGTGATAACAACACTATCCAGCACCATGGGAGCGTCCTGGGATAAATATGTGAGGTGCTCTGATACGTCAGTAAAAAAAGCCAGATAAGAGGGATACCTGGAAGATAAACCATGGCGTATGTTTAAGGATATCAGCGGCTCCTGCCCCATTCTCTAGTCTCAGAAGGAGCATGAGTGTGGAACAGGAGCAGATCATCAGTCAGATAGATCCATGCCATGGCTCTAGGGAATTCCTGGAGTCTGGATCACCATAACAGAGACGGTCTGAAGTGACCCAAGCACTGCTTAAGTGAGCATCTGAAGGACCTCAGAGGACTTTCAATGCTTAGTATTGGGACTTTCCAGTTCTGTAACAAATGAAGTCATCATCCTTCATGAGCCCAGATTTCACCTTGATCTCATGTGTAGCAATGTGAGCTGGCAGAACTGGGCTACAGACCCATGGAGGTACTCAGACCCCACTCCATGCCATAAAAAATGAGGAAGAGCGATAGTGATGTGCTGTAAGTGGAAGAAGATATCACAGAGAAGCCAAGCACAGCAAGGAGCTTGTATGACCGTCCTTCCAGCTCCTTGTACCTCGGTAGCATGAGTGCTTGTGAAGCTGGGCCCCAGTCTGTGGGGCTAGGGAGGGACTGCAGACCTGGCACCCAGGCTGCACTTGCAGTCTTCATGGATTCCCATCCTGGGGTGCCAGTGTGCAGGGTAAAGTCAGCTGGCATCAGCTCCTGTCTCCCTAAAAGCAAGAAGTTGCTGACTTTTCTCCAGAGGACTAAAGCACACTCTCTCTGGGCTTGCCATGTGCTGAGTCTCGTCTCTGGACGTAGCACAGATGTGATAAAGCAGCTGTTTCATACTGACAGGGCTATTTCAGTGCAGAGGCTTCTCCACATCAAGATCAGCAGCAGACTCAAAGGATAAAGGATTAGGTGGATCACGTGTTGCAAAATCGCCCAATTGTAGCTTTTGGGAGCACCTCCCCACCTGTCACCAGAGTGCACTGAACACCTGTGGCATGCCCAAGCCCCAGGCACATGAGCCAGGCTGCCAGCCAAACTGGACAGAGCAATGAATGCAATGCCCCTTCTTCTCTCTGTGCAGACAGAGTCTGGGCCCTGTGCCAGGCTGACCCAGGAGAATGTGCAGCATCTCTTGGCTGGGCCTCTCAACCTGAACAATACATGTTGAATGGAATGAACACGTTGCAAGGCAGCAATATTTAGCCTGTGTCCCTTAAAGAACTGTCCTGCTGCCAGTGCTAAAGATGCCAGCCCGTGTGAGAGTCAGTGAACAGGGCTGACAATGCAGGATGGGGGAGAAGTCCCTCTTCTCAGCAATGAACTGTTCTTCCCAACCTTAACTGTGCTCCAAATGTAGCTACTCATATTGCATGTGACAGTCTGAATCCTGGGGATGAAGTGCTAAGGAACCTCAGAGTAAACCCTGGGCACACGTGGAGATGGGGACGCAGGACTGGCCAACCCAGGCTACACACGGGGAGAAAGGGTTATGCGAAACAGGGGAAGCTAGTGGAGGGATCCAAGAGGACTGATGAGGTCAAAAGCAGCAACAAGGAAGAGAAGGGTGGTCCAGTGGATGGAGGGCTAGCTTGAAACTTGAGAGATCTGGGCTCACTTCTTTGCTGTATCATGGGGAGGTGGATCAAGCTATCCAAGGGTGGACTTAGGTGGGCAACTAGAAGCTACAGAGTTCATGTAAAACCTTCCATATAATACAAGTTGAGATGGGGGAAGGAGGCTGGCCATCCCTAGCAGACTTAAAGGTGGCTGTTGTGGTATGCTTCTGGCAGCACCTAGAGCTAGCTACTGCCCCAGAAGTGACAGTTCAGCTCTGCCAATGATGCAACAGGAGCACTGGAAACATAGCCATATAAAAACCAGAGAGTTCAGAGCATGGCATCTCTGAGCCTTTGCTCCCCAATCTTCATCATGCCTCTGACACATGCCTGACCTGATGTGAGCAAACATCCCCCAGCACAGTGGACGGGGTCCCCTCTACAGCCTGCCTGGGCCATGCTAGCTAGAAAAATCATTCCCTAAATCATCATCTAGGGAAATAAACACAAGGATTTACACTCCAGGGAAAGGCATTCATGGACTCAGACTACTTGAGTCCAAAGACAGCACAAGAGGTTCCCAGCTTCTCCACCCCCGCACTGCTTGCCTGCCCTGTCCCTCAACACTACCTACACCTACCCAATGGGAGACACATTAGCCCAGAGTCTGCAGACAGCTGGGACTGCTCCCTTTGATCGTATGGTCCCTGGTAATGACTTACACTAGGTGTCATCTACTGAAGGGCAAGGACGGTTCCTCATGTTTAGGGTTTTACTGGCATGGTAAAGAGATCAGGGCACTAAGCACCCAGCTGGAGTATGCACAGCCCTTCACAGACACCTACATAACCATGAGAGCGAGCAGAAGAGGATTGTGCAATATGCAACACAGAGCTTTGCAGCTGCTCAGTTAGGCAAACAGACAAGATCAGCACAAACACCGCTTGCACTCAGGTCTGCGAGTGACTTGCACGTGGAGACAACAGCAGACACTTAGGCTAAAGGAGCCCGCTCCTAGCCCTCCCCCAAGCCCCCAGAGTGCAGGGAGGCAGTACTGTTTAGAGCCCACCTTCAGCACTCCTGCTGGAAGCACCCAGTGCGCCCCTCTTCCCCTTGTGGGGTTGGGGGGGAGAGGGGAGGGGGGTCAGGAGGTTTGTTTAATGAGAAATCCATCTTTCTCTCCAGTCTGCTGAGCACGAAAAGACTGGTGGCACGACTTTGTTCCCCAGCACCAGCACAAAACTACGTATGTTCCCAAAGTCTCATTGGGGCAGGAAGTATGCCAATGGGGGGCCACTCCAAGGCTTAATGCAGTGGAGCTGGAGAAGGAAGCAAATGCTGTTGATGTGGGGGGAAGGAGGGGAGAGAATGAGTGGATATTGGGGTGCTGAAGTGATAGGACTGAGGAAAGAAGCAATGTGGTGAGAGGGTACATTATCCCATGCGCTAGATTTGCAGAGTTCATTTTCCACTCCTGTCCTCTCTCTGCACCTCTGAACCCCACATCTCAGCCCCCTCCAGGGAGGCACAACCATAAGTGCCATCCTAATCTTTCCTCCCATGCCCCCTACTCAGTCACTGGTGAATCCACCACTACCGCCTTCTTTGAAGTCCACAGTGTGGGGATCATCTTTTACCCTGCTGCCTCCTTTGCTTTATATTGCAGGAACTGGCAGGCTCTTGCTCCTCCAGAAGGGGAAACAAATCAGTCCTCCTTTCTGTCCAAGTGACCTCTAATCCAAGCCCCCATTATTTCTTGCATTGGTTGCTGTTATCTCTTCTGTGCCATCATAACTTCTGCGCTGTCCACCTCAGAGTCATGTGCAATACAGCTGCTAGGATCCATCAGCCGTACTTACCTGACCCCATTACTCCTCACCTTTTACCATAACCACCTTCATGTGTCCCACAGAGGGAAGAAGTGTCACTGTTCCCATTTACCAGTGAGGAACTGAGACAAAGGTCACATAGTCACAAAAGGAGCCCCGGGTAGACCAGGGAACACAACCCAGGCCTCCCAAGTCCTCAGTTAACTCAGGAGAGTTGTCCTTTCCCTCTTGTGCCATGACCTTATTGTGCCCCTTCGGCCCCTCCACTGCTTCCCCGCCCCCATTTCACCACATCAAATTCAAGAGATATGTTTCTCCCCATGCTGGTTCTGGAAGGCAAGGACCCCACTATCTTCCCATGGCGGGGCAGTTTGCTTTATGTGCACAGGACAAGCTCCAGTAACTATTAACTGGGAACATACCTGGAAAGGGATCAGCAGGTTGATTACTTCTCCAACTTGCCTGACGTACGTCTGTCTCAGGTAGCATGGCACGCGGATCTTAGGATACTCTAGGCAAAGCAGAAGTCACGGTTGCCTGTCATTTTCATCAGAGACCTCCAGAAAATCACAACTTCATGCTCTTAGCCTACAGCAGCCCCTCATGTTCCCATAACTCCTTTCCCCCGCAACATCCCAAGCGTCTCCCCTACCTGGCCAACAAGACGTTATTTCACATACAATGAAATGCAGTCACTGCCACCTCTTGTTAGTAATACCGTGCAAAGGGATTGAGGAGGGGCAGGGGTGTTGCTTGGCTAGCAGAAGCCAAGCGAGGTTAATAGAAGTAGATTACTACTAGGCCTGTCTCTAATGGCACAGGTCTCTGAAGTCTTTACTGCCTGCATGTCTTGTATTTCATCTTTTAGGTTGTGCCGCCTGCAGTACTGAACCAAATCAACCCTACCACCAAGTCTCATGTAGAGAAGATTGCCTGAAGTTGTCAATGGCACCAACCCCTGTACACAGCTCCCCTATGCACCATACTTCAGGCTGAGTCCTAAAGTCACTCACACCACTCCCTGCAGCACAGCCCTGGCCAGCATCATGCTGGGACACTGACGTCAGTATTGACTCCCAAGGCAGAGCAGCTTCACAACTCACTGCAGCTCAGCACCCCTTAACATCATGCTACGTTGACTTGGAGGAAAATATCCCCTAGACTTGTATGACACCTGTCCCTCCATCAGAGCAGCCCGCAGTTGGGAAATTGTTTCTTTACCGACTCAGGGGGATAAGGGCTTCCTATAGTCCAGTAACATGCTTTTCTTCAACAACTGGATTTCATTTGGAAGTTCTCCTGCTTAGATGTGAGCTTGGAGAAGTCTGTAAGCCAAATGGTGTGGGGTTACTATAAATAGGAGCTGAGAAGCTAGCCCTGTGTGCTGGAAACTTACTTCTTACAAGGGATGACTAGGTCAAACGGTCATAAACTACTGCAAGACTGTTTCAGGCTGGACACAAGGAAGAATTTATTTACTGTCCGAGCCCCCAAGGTCTGGAACAGCCTGCCAGCGGAGGTGGTTCAAGCACCTACATTGAACACCTTCAAGAGTAAATTGGATGCTTATCTTGCCGGGATCCTATAACCCCAGCTGACTTCCTGCTCTTTGGGTGGGGGACTAGACTCGATCTTCCGAGGTCCTTTCCAGCCCTAACGTCTATGAAATCTAATGTCCCCTAGGGAACATCATAGAGATACGCAGAAAATGCTTGTGAATGTATATAGACTTGCTGCTCCCTTGGAGTGTCAAAATAGCAGTGGTGTAACCCTGCCGTGTCTGTTAGTGGTGGCAGGTCTTTTGCAGGAGGAGAATTTATGTTACTACACAATGAAAGAACTGTGCGTCTCCCAGGACTAAACAAGCAGGAGCTTAACTCCAGCAGGGATATTGTCTAGGAGCATTTAGAATTAAATCCGAGTAGAATGAGGCCTAAGCAGCTGTGGGTGTAAAGCACAGGCAACATACTTGAGGTAGTAGAGAAATGCCTGATGGTCCCAGATGGCCTGGCCGACAGCTGATATTGCATCTCTGCCATGCACTCTTCTATTTGGCCCTGGAATCTTTAGCTGATGCTGACACTTGCCCTTATCAGTTTTGATGGAGCAGAGAAATATGACACTCCAAGAAAGAATGTTAATTCATGTGTATCCTTCTCAGTTCCTACACATATGCATCGCTGGGGAGGGATAGGTGTGGCATGCCCTGGCAGAGCTCTCATAATTGTTTCTCCAGGTGTGAAAGCATTCTTCGAGCCCTACTTACATCCAAAATGCATGTCAGACATTGACAGTTTTCCTTTTCTTTCTTTGTTTTTCAGGTCTCCGAATAGATACATTTCTCTTCCCATCCCACCTGCTTTTAACCATCTGTCTGCCACATTTCTGCTATTTAAAAATCCCTTCTATTCTCCTCGAAACACTGTAAATGATCAACTGAAATAAGAAAACTCTACAAATAAGTGCAGAAAGAAAAAGAAAGAAAGGAAGGTTCAAGACAGTGAAATATACTAGTCTATTTTAGTTTACCATAGGTTCTGGTACACCAAAAATGAAACATTAAATCCCTGTGGGTGCAGCTACATGTTCATTAATGTGCTTTAGATACTGCACATTTAATTGAGTACTTCTTTAATAAAGTGCTAACTAAATGTGCAGTACCTAAAAGTTACTATGCAGTAGCACTGGCGCATGGTTATTTATTGATGCTTACTGCACCTTAGCCTAATGATAACACTGTGCAGTAGCCTATTAGCATGGTTTTTGCTGTGACAAACTACTGCACAGTGTTAGTAGGCTAATGTGTAGTAAGCATCTCATGTAGACGCACCCAGTACGACACATTCCCAGGAGATCAAAGAAAGAAGTCATGGGCACATACAGTAAAAGTTCTGTTATCCGGCATCTTACAAGCTGGCATGCTCCACTAACCGGCATGCCAGCTTGTAAGACAAAGTGAAACTCGAAGTGCCCACCGTAGCACTTCCAGTTTCTCCGAGCCCCCGGGGCAAAGCAGCCTGTGCTGCCGAGCCCCCATGGCCCGGGCGCATAACAGGCTGCGCAGGGCTGTGTGGGACTCGCCTCCCTGTCCCATGGCACCCAACGGGCCCTGCGGGAGCAGCAACAATGCCGCGGGAGGGGCGGTGACCTGCGGGAGTAACACAGGGATGCCCCAGATGTGGCATGAGAAGCAGCGGCCAGGGCTGCTCAATTAACCGGAATATTTTGTTATCCGGCATCCCCCGTTCCTGGGGGATACCAGATAACAGAACTTTTACTGTATATAGAAATAACAGCAAAGATTAAGTTAATGCCACTTTCTGATTGAGACACAGATCAACAGAAGCCAGGAAGTTCAGTACTGTGTTCATGACCACACTAGAACTTGGCCATTCTTCATAAAAGCACAAAGCCATAACACTGACTAACATCTCATTGGTACAGAAATGCACAACACCTTCCATTGTGGGCAAGTTACAGTTTGGTCAAGACTCATCTTTCGGTTTCCTGAATTCATGCTGTGGTACTGCAGCCGTAGTGCTCTTCATCTGGAATTGAATAGGGCTCACAAGTGTTCCTGCTGAACAGAACTAGATAACTGAAATACAGTTCTGTATGTGTATATCAGATCTGGCATGTTAATAGCTCTCAGCAAGGAATGTGTTGGGTACGTAACTCACATATGTTGGGTATTTAACTCACATATGTGCTTTTGAAAAACAGCCACTCCAGGGGTCGGTATTCGAGATAGCTGGACACAGTACAGGTAACAGGTGGAAAACTAAGAGATTATTGTTACAGGAATAAGGTTCTAAGTAGACTACTAACGTACAAGAGGGTCAGTGAACATTCTTGAAACAATTAACACTAGACCTGGCTCCGTGAGATAGCGTAGTTCACTACACAGAGTACTGGACTGGTACTGGACCAGTTCAAGAGAAGTGGTTCTATTCCCAGTTCTGACACAAGGCTGCTCGGTAACCTTGGACAGCTGATATTCCCCTTGCTGTACTTTAGTATTCCTATTTGTAACATGAGGATAACGATACTGAAAAAAAAAAAATGACAGAAAAGTACCAGGTATGAATAAAACCAGCCTTGTCTACATTAGGGCATTTCTGCTACTACTGCTCCTTGGTTCAGCGATGTTAGCTGGAGCATATGGTGTTGACAAGCCACTAGTGGCTACAAGCTTACTAAATGCAGTGTTATGTACATCTGTTGTGAGTTGGGTTGGATAAATTCCTGCGAAGAACTTGCAACCCTGCATATGTTAATGCTCCCACTTTTGGCACTAGGGTGGTGACAGCACTGGTAGAAAACTGGTAAAAAAAATCATTGTGTAAATAAAAGGCATAGATTGATTGTGCTCCCCTGTAACATAGTTACAAACTGAATTACAGCTGGGAAATCAGATTGTGGGAGAAAATATTTGTCTTGAAAACATTTTCCACCAGCACAATGGTCTAAAAATAATCCTTCCCCACAGCAAAACACACAAACCATATTATCTGGAACTTACATGAAGCCACAGTTCAGTCATCCTACAAGTATAATATATAGCCCCATCATTTCATATTTGATATGGGATACCGTAGGACAAGGAAGGCACTGCACCAAAGGCACAATGTTGATTCCAGCTATAACCCCTTTACAAATGCTTGTAGCTTTCTCAAAATGTTTTTTTGTGGGATGAGATCTCTCCAAAGTAATTTTTTTTTTTTTTTTGAGGCGGGTGGGGAGGGTGGTGTTTGAGAAAAATCAGATGGGGTCTTTGAGAAATATAAAACTAGGCATGTTTGCAAATTCTTGTGAAAGAGCCTAGCCTTTTTATGCTCTTGGATAACTGAAATACAGCTCTGTATCTGTATATCAGATCTGGCATGTTAATAGCTCTCAGCAAGGAATGCGAGTCTCACTAAGCATGGGAATAACTATTGATTAACAAGTTAGAAGTAATTAAACCTCTTCTAATGCAGACAAACGCTGCTTAGTGTTCCTTAACAAAATAAACATGCATCGTTCCAGGTCCAAGCACAGCTGTGTGTATGTGTGCACACACACACACGTGCTTGTGCACACATGCAAGCATAAGTAATAAGTACCACAAAATAGATGAAAGTACATGTTCACTAAGAGATGAGTGTGTGCATGCCTGTTTCTAAGAGCTGAGAACAAAATAACACAGCAATTACCTTTTTCAATAATTAGGACATGTATCAAAGCCTTTTGTTGAATCTCTGATGGCAGGTGGTCATTTCATGACATCTTCTGTCTTACACAAAGTAGTTAAGAATCCTAACACAGGTCAGGCCGCAGGGGCGGGCAATTATTTTGGGCAGAGGCCCACTTACTGAGTTTTGGCAAGTCATCGAGGGCTGCACGACAGGCAGTCAGGGGCAGATGAATATTAATTTTTTAAATTTTTTAGGGGCCCCGCGGGCATCCGGCCTGCATTTTGCCCACCTCTGGGTCAGGGCCATCTTAATAGAGTACCTTAAAGTCAATGACTTAGCACCCACTTATACCAAAACTGAATTTCAGCTGTTAAATTTTACTATTTAAAAAAATACTGTTTGATCTTGATCTAATTTGTAACGCACAAAGGGGAAGAGTCAGGGCATACGAGGAATTCAACCTTCAAATAGCAGATGCTGACTTCTGTGCTTCTTTGTATGACCATTATATTGCATGAGTGTTGCATCTATTTGGAATAAGTACAGTGGAAACAATACTTTACCAAGTATCTCTCGGATGGTGACAGGCTGTTCCAGGACAGCTGGGACACTAACTCCAACAGAATTCACAGCCTTTACACGAATCTCAAGTTGATCTCCAGATGTAAGGTTGCGGATTGTGTACCGGGTGGAAAGAAAGGGCTCCTTGTTAGCAGCCACCCACTCTGTAGCTAAAACAAACATACAAAAGATCTTCACTACTCATACAGTAAGTTACAGGCAAAAGACTGAAGCTGCCAAATGAAATAAGCAACAGAGTTAAACAGATACCGCCATTGTACAGTAGGTCTATGCGGGACTAGATCTGGAGCGGCATAGGGATCTGCTGGGTCCACCTAACTCTTTCTATATGGCAATTCTCAAACCCTACTTCACTGAAAAAACCTCTCAGCAGCCTACCTCTTATGAACTTTCCTTTGCTTCCCAATGTTATCCTCACTAGCCAGTTGTCAGCTTTACACCCAGTAAAAGGCAAGGCCCACATGCAGAATTAGCAAACTTAATGATGTTATTGTTGCAAACGGGATCAGACTTTCATTGTGACGCCGGCTCCCTTCTCTTTCATTCACTTTACGTAAGCATTTGTAAAGGCCCCAATGATCACAGACAGCTTCATCATAACTCACCCCATGGTCATGAGTCACTGCACTGCAAAAACAACTTTGACCGAGACAAGAGCAGCAGACCAGCATTAAGACCAAAAAGATATCATGCAACTACAGGTGGTTAGTCACGCTGCTCAACAAGGGAACGGTGAATATCAAACAGCATGCATAGTGGCCAAAACACGCTCACATAGAGTAGCTAAGGAAGTAGGTTGTTGCTTAGAGAGTAACTGCTTCGGAGAGGTATAAGCTTTTCTAAGCGCAGTTTTACATGTCCTCCAGGGGTGGGGCGCTTTAATTACAGCAGCTCCAAGAGCCACTCTAATTAAAAATATCTCATGTATCAGCATCTCTGTGCTTCAACATGGCAGTGGGAGAGCACTTTATTTAAAACTCATGAAATGAGCTCAGTTAAAGTGCCCCCACCACCATTCTGATGTGCAAGAAGCAGAGGCTGCCTGGCTAAGTAGCACGCACCAGCAGACTCAATTAATTGGCCTGCTCCAACACACTGCAATTACAGCATGTCAGAGCAGCCTTCTGGCACATCTACAAGCACCCTAAGGTGCCACCCTGCCCTACTTTCTGCCATCCATAATGGAATGAATGTGGCTTTGTTTGTTTTTTTTAGATTAGGTTTTATCTGCTCCTTTCCCAGACCTAAAGAAGGTCACTTTGAGCCCCAAAGCTTGCCTATCACCTCTCCCAGCTGCACAGTCGTCCAATAAAAGATACCACCCACAAACCTTTGTTTCTTGCATGTTTCCTGGACCAGCACGGCTACATGACAGCCCTGCTGTACCTAGCTAGACAGGCAAGGCTTGGGAGCCTCCACAGGCTGCAATTCCCAAACCTCAGAAAACATCTCCCAGTCATCCAATTTACCAGGTGCCCTACACCCTAGGACCAGTGCCTACACGCTCAAACAAACATGGTTTGCCAGCTAACACCAACTATCTCTTCCTAATCCTTAAACTTCCTTTCAGGCCCACAAGGTTTAGTTATTCCTCCTCCCCCCTCTCCCTTTTCCTTGCTAACTGCCACCCTGTAACTAAGCATCCTGAGTTCAAAGCCAAAAAATACTGCATCTGCCAACTGAATATAAGCCCGCCCTGCTCAAACCTGAGACCCTCTATTTCAGGCTCGGTCAGTGTTTAGGCACCTCAATATGCAGCCTGGTTTTTAGAGGCAAAAAACTTGCCATGTTTCCTACTGGCTTCAGCAGACCCATGGAAATCAGGCTGCTTCTTTCGATAAAGGGCCCTCCCGTGAGGCATGCGAGCATAAACATTTGGAAGTACGCTTTTGAGCACTCCCGCTGTTTCCTTCTATTATTTCTTCTATTAAAAAACACAGAGGAAAGACCTGAACTTTTGTCTTATGCCTGCTAGGACTAGGTTTACGTTCACTGTAGTTGTTCACACCTACAGCTGGGAGCCGCAGCCAGGAACGGGAGCACTCGCCCAAGCATGGGGCTCGGGAAGAGCCGTGGCACCGTGGGGAGTGGCACGGGCGGCCAGTGCAGCTGCCCCGGGGCCAGCTCGCGGGAGCAGGGGAGAAGGGGGAAAGCTGGCACGAGACCCATGCAGTGTGCCAGCGACAGCGAGCGTGGCTGCTGCGCCCGCCTGCGGCTCCCGCCCCGAGGGCTTACACCCGGGAGCTGCGGCCTGCTCCTCGAGCCAAACCCGCACCGCGAGGCAGCAGTGGCCAGCTCCGGACTCCCACGAGCCGCTCCTTCCCCGTGCGCGCGCACACAGGTCTCCATGCGCACGCACGCGCACGCGCAGACGTCCCCGTGTGCGCGCGCACACGCACAGACGTCCCCGTG
>NW_017728934.1:4500426-4504829 GCF_001723895.1 Crocodylus porosus
GACATGGACGGAGAGCGTGAGGCTGTTAAAGAGGAGGCCGCGATGGCAACTGAACCTCTGTCATGGACAAAGTAAAGCTTTGTGATGTTGGGGCACTCCTTCCTGAGCTACAGGAATAGGTTACGCCGCAGCCAGGTCAGCACTAATAGGATTTCCTGCGCAGCTGCACATGGAGGAAGACATTTTTAGCCGGGGTAGCTATCTAAATATCCAGCAGCAGCAGGACAGGATCCAGACATGCCATGAGACTGCAAACGGATTTGGCAAGCTGAAGGGAGACTTTTCCAGTGTCCGTGGAGGAAGTCACATCTTCCAAATGTTTTCCTCTTCGGGCACCTGTGTCCTGATCCCGCTTTGATTCAGGTGCAAATCCCAACCCGGCACTACACTGCTGACAGGTAATAATAGCACTCCCAAGTGATGCATGTCAATCAGCTGTTAAGCTACAGCAGTGATTCTCAACCAGAGGTGCCATGAGATCCTTTTAAGGGTGCCATACAATACTAGGTGAGCAAACGCTACACGTGGTTCGCAAGACAAGCCCAGAGACTTCGGATGGGAATCCACAGCATCGTACCCTGCCCACTTGTGGTCTTTCTGAGCTCTTTCCAACAGAACAAATTGCTCTATTATTTTTCTCTAGTCAAAAAGTGAGTGAAAGCTAAGATCTGGTATTTTCCGAGGGACGTCTTGAGTGTACTTAGGGGTGTCTTGAATGTGAAAAAAGGTTGAGAACCACTGAACTAGGGTGTCGGCCATATGTTGCTGATGCTTGAGACCATCGTGTCTTTTCATGTCCCCTCCAGCGCCTCAGACATACTAAACAGGAGAAGAAAAAGAAGAAGAGCATGGCATTGAACTCTGCAAGCAAGCACCAGGTTACCCTTGGTCTGAGAACTGAAAAAAGGAAGGTCGGGCGCCAGGTTAGCTCTTTTCTGCTACCGCTTGCTATATGTTTAAACTTGGGACAAACACGTATCATGAGCACTAGCATTAAAAGTCAAGCAGAGATCTAGCAAGATGAACAGAAACATCCTTCCCCTCTCTTCTCTCCTTTAGCACATACCCTATTATGTCCACTCCACCTCCCGGGTAAGAAGGGGAAACAGTATTGGCGAGGGGCAAGTGAAGGTTTAGGTTTAGGTGAGACTGCTGATTTTGCAGTAGCAGATGAGGTCTGTGAGATCAAGAGATGGCTTGCTGGAGTCCATATGCTTACGAAGGTGAGGGGTTTGTATAGCACTTCTCAGCTGGCTTTGAAAATGTCTCAATAATATCCCAGATGTTCCTGAATCACATTCACCAGCTAGGAGGAAGGAGACTCTGAATCATTCAGTTTTCACTAGACCTTTGGTTTGGGGTTTTTGGGGGGATTTTTTCAGGGGGGGTGGTGTTTTTACTTCTAAAGGGTTGAACTTCACAGAGGGAAAGCAAAGCATGGCTCTGGATCTGTGTGTCACTTTTGTGGCTGGTGATCTTCGTCAGGAAGTATATTAGCAATTCCTCACGAGAACGGACGTCAAACAGCTCAACTTGTGTCTGTGGTAATGTGGAACCAGATCAGGTTTACAAAGTGGTTCTTATTCTGAAGGTTATGACTCAGCGACTGATCAAGCAAAGAAGAAATATCTCGGTGTCACTGTCTACTATGACTGTGATGTTCAACTGAAATAAAAAACCTTTGTTCATAATTCATACATTTTAGCTCCTACTTTATTCCAATTGTCTTTGAGTTGCCTTCTATTGTGCTTCATTTCACTCAATTCATGTGACTAACTGGGCCCCTAGGGGCACTAAGAGCCAAGAAAACAATAGTTTTTATGGTTGGGAGATAACCTAAGGCCCAAGAAATGGGGTAAGTGGGTCCATTCAACCATTATGGAGCTGGACTACAGTGAGATACATTCCTGCTTGGGGAAGAAGTGGTAGTCTCTCCAGAATAAAGGCATGTATCTTACCTCCATCTAATTCCAAATCCTCATTTAAAAAAATACACAGAAAGCAGCTACTTACATTAATCTAGTGTTTTTTTAAAAGAAAGCAAAGATAAGAGCGTTAGGACCACAGGATTAGAAACACTGTCGTGTTGAATTCTCTTATGACATTGGTATCATCGGACAACAGATTAAAATATAATTTAGTTTTACCAAAACTTTGACAACTTCCTTCAGTCCCATAGGGTAAAGTGGTGAGACATTGCTAATTACTGTTTACAAAATGCTTTGAAAGTGTCAGATGCAAGATGCCACTTCCAGTGGGAAGGCATTATTCTGCCTCTCAGTGCTCTCATATGGAATTGTCAAATTCATTTGGGAAATTACAAATTTCCAGCCCTTAATTCCCATCTAGGGCAGGAGTCAGGGCAGCAGACAAGCTAATTAGCCCCAGGTGGCTGTGTTTACCCAAATGAGTTTTGCTGCCCACCACAGCTTAGCTAATTACCTGCATGGGCACTGCTGCCTGCTTATAAGCAGCAGTCTTTTTAGTGCCTAGCAGGCTATGTAGCAGGGCAGATACCTGTTAGGCTCTTGGCTTGCTAGTGCCAAGTCTCAGCTGCCTATATCCCTGTCATCCCTTGACACCTACTTTCCTTTTAAGAGGAAAAGGGAAAGTGATTGAATAGAATGGGGAAAAATGTTTTCTCTGGGTTATGACTTGCCTAAAATGCTAAATGGACGTGCTATCCTTGGTAACGTGAGTATTGTTTCTTCTCTTGTAAGGTAGGTAACCTATCGTGGCTTTTTCCTGGAATTTGTTTGTATCTCAGCACCAGATTGAGGTCTATGTTACAATATGGAATTTGATCAAGAGACATGCAGTCCTGGTTTTGCACCACCCCTTAGAGGTATCCCTATTGAGCTGCCCCTTCTTGTTCCTTTAGAGA
Source organism: Crocodylus porosus (assembly GCF_001723895.1). NCBI lineage: Eukaryota > Metazoa > Chordata > Crocodylia > Crocodylidae > Crocodylus > Crocodylus porosus. The sequence goes on from NW_017728934.1 coordinate 4,503,311, forward strand.
ACAGCCTGTATTGCCCCTTGGGATACAACGAGGCCTACACCCAGACTGTTGGGGTGTGACTTCAGCAGCATGCCTGTTTTGTGCCACCCTATCTGTTTGTATGCATAAGGCTGCCATGCTGTACTGATGGGGCAACGTCCCAGAACTTCTCCAGGTGGGCCATCCCATAATTAATCTATTAATGGGATGTAGCCAAGTCTTGGTGCAAGTCCTGACATAAGCCTTGGCGCTATAATGGCACAACATGTAAATAACTTGTGGAACGTATTTCCACAAAGTATTGCAGAAGCCAGCAGTTTAACCAGGTTCAGAAGAGATTAGACAGATTTGGGCAAGGTAGGTAGGCACATCATTGCATATTAAACATAGTTTTTGCGACAAGCTCTAAACCAGGACCTCTTGGCCTGGAAGCTCCAAAGAAAGAGGCAGGAACAGACTAGCCTGGTTGGGCCCTACTCAAGTACCCTTCCCATTAGCATCTGCTCTATGCCACTATGAAATGCAGAATACTAGGCACCTCTTCTGTATGGCATCTCTTTTGTACCATAGTATAGAAAACAGTCTAACCCCAAGGGATTTGTCTTCAGTCTGTAACACTGAGAAGTCATCATCTAGATTGTATATAGTTACCTGTGTTTATGGTCCCTTAAGGGACATGATGGGTTACCCAGTTCTGCAGGTATTTGATGTAGAAAAGTCATGGGTGTGAAGACTTGGGAGGACACTTACAGTTTGGTGTCTCCAATCTGTAAGCCCTTAGGGTTCCCCCCACCTTTTGTTCACTTACTTCATGGTTTGGCTCTTGTGGTGTTCTCGTGGAAGATACAGTCAGAGTTATACAAAACTAAGATCATGGGGAAAGATCACAGAGACCAACTGCAAATGTCACTGCAGACAAAACCCTTAAAGGCAAAATATAGTGCTTGTCATTTCATGTGTCCCTGAGTGCCAAGAAGAGGCATTTCCAAGCACAGTGTCATCATGATATTCACAGCAGGCTGAGTCAAATCCCTTAGATATGCAGCAGGTGGACTCATACACAGAAGAAAATTTCCCATTTTGTGTCACACAATTAGATACTTACTTCACTCACAAACAATGATGGCATGTATAATATCCTGAGACTGAACAGTAGGATAGGGTTCAACCTGCAAACTCTCTAGTGTACCCTGTTCCTTAGCACCTCTACACAGGGCAGCTTGGGTGTTTTTAGATGTGCTCCAGAAGGTGTGGGGAGGCACTTTTTAATTAGAGGAGCTCTAAGAGCTCCTTTAATTAAATAACCCAGAGCATCATGTGTGTCAGTGTCCCTGCACTGAAAAATGGCGGTGGAGGTGCTTTAACTGAAGCTTATTGAATCAGCTTTAGTTAAAGTGCCCCTGCTGCCCTTTTTCAGTGCGGGGACACTGATGCATACAGTGCTTGAGTCTGCTGGAGAACAGTAATTGCCACGCTCCAGCAGACTCGATTTAATTGAGTCTGCTCCGATGCATTGTAATTACAATGCATCGGAGCAGCC
>NW_017728934.1:4505559-4506808 GCF_001723895.1 Crocodylus porosus
TCCTCCACCTTAGAGATGGGTATACCCCAGTTTGACAAAGGGATTCTTGCAATAGATAGCCAAGTCAACCTGTTAGTAAAGACTGTAAGGGGCTTTATGATCCATGTGGATAAAAGCAAGGGTAGGTTGGGAGTTTTGGATTGGAATGGGAGCGTGTGGAGAAGCAGAGGGTGGCATGGAGAAGAGAGCACAGCTTATCACTAAATCACATGCCCCTCCAGAACCTAGAATTGATCCCACAAGTCCTGAGTCCCCACTTCTTTTTCTGCTGTCCAAATGTGGCAGTAAACTTGCAGGTACAGCGTGACACACCCTTTCCCCTTGTGTTTCCAGTCTACATGCAGGAATAGGTATAATTTAGTAGCTTGTTACTCAACTGGTAGAGACATGTATGCACTTGAGAGCATTAGCATTAAATGTATGGTGCGGTTTCAAATATACCCCATAGGTGAGCAAAAAAAGGATGCATGTCCTTTAAAAGAGCTCTGACTGAATCGCGTTGTTCTGTGCAATGGTCGAGGTACCCCTATTTACAGAAATTGATTTTTGGGGAATATATCTTTGTATAGTAAATAAATGTCCCTAATTGGATTTATTACTCCCATGCTTGGTCTCTATTAACAGCTGGTATTAACCTATTTTCAGTTTTATCATTTTTGTTCGTACAGACCATGGCATTTCATAAGAATGTATCTTTTGTATTTTTGTAATTGGACTTAATCAAAAGATGATCAGTCACTAGATCAAATGTCAAAACTCTTTCTCACCAGACAGTGACTCTTCTGCATATAGGAAAAGCTTTGGCAAACATATCAATCCACCATGGAGGTGGCAAGACTCTGAATGCTTTCCTGGATCAGAAATTGTATCAAAAATGGCTTAATACATTTCAAAGAGAAATGTCTCCATTTGCCTGGACAATGACTAAGAACATTTCAAAAAGAAATGTAGAGAATGATGTCTCTCTCCCTCTTGAATAAGATAAATTGTGGTAGAGGGAAATCTGATAGGGGTTTACAAGTAATTTTGTTGTCATTCTTGACTATAAAAATGAATAGGAAGAGCACCTAGGCTAGATGCTGGTCAAGGGGAAGGAAATCATCTGCCTAATGGTATGGTTTGGGGGCCTCCATGGCCAGCGCTATGAGGAGACGCTGAGGGACCTGAACCTCTTCAGTCTCCGCAAGAGGAGACAGAATGGGGATCTTGTGGCTGCCTACAACCTTATCAGGGGCCACCAGCAGGGACT
>NW_017728934.1:4507088-4509253 GCF_001723895.1 Crocodylus porosus
GGGGGGGTCGGATTCAATCTGTCTAGGTCCCTTCTGACTCACTGATTCCATGATTCTAATATGCATGTGCCCCAAGAATTGAATTGAGAAATAATGGGGAGATAAGGTATTAAAGGGTAGCTTTTGTGGGAGAAAATGGCTGTCTATGAACCCCTAGACCCCGGTAGAGGAGCCTTCTGGGAAGCAAAATCCAGTCTGTACCTGAGGCCATGCAGCAGAAGTGTTGGGAAGAGTGCCTGGAGCCTCTGGGATCACCCCTGCAGGACTGACTGTGATGCTTGGCACAGGCCTTAAGAAAAACTGCTGGGCTTCAAGTTTCTCTCTGGTGTGCAGGTGCATTCCAAGTCAGAAAGACCTGGACAGGCTGATGTAACAGGGGGATAGTGGCTGTGAGTTTTTCCCTGGGCTCTGCACAGCATCCTGGACCAGGGAGGGGCATTTTAGTGTCTCAGGTTTTATTCAGAAAACTATCATATCAAAACAATTGTAGCCATAATGACCTCCCCTGGCTGCCAATACCACTAGTTAAATCCCCTGCTGCAGGGAATACCAGGGAGACTAGAGAGCTGGCTTTGTTGCTGCTCATTTCTTTCCATCATTGAAGGACTTTGGGATGATGCAGGGTATTCATGCACGTAACTTCAAGCATTTCCACTTCTGGCAAGGGGAACGTAATATGCCTGAACAACATGAAAGTTCATGCTGGATTCACCGGACACCTGTGATGAATAGAGAAAGTTTCCTCCGGGATCACCAGGGACCTTACCCTATTTTAGAAGGAAAGGGGAGATCTTCATCCAGATTAGATGAGAATGCCCAAGAATGACTTGATTTGGGGAATCTTACTGGACAGCACATCCTGGTTTGTTGTTAATGTAGGTAGATTTCCAAAACAAAAAGTATTGTCTTTAAAGATGGTTAATAGAGTTTAGTGTGTGCATTATTCTCTCCCTAAGAGCAAAGAATTTGCTGGAAGGGATCAAACTGAATATCTGTGAAGTCCAACCTCATCTCCAATAGCAGCCACCACTAGCTGCTTTAGAGAACAGTATATGAAACAGCATAATGCACAATTATGGATTAAACTACACACAAGGGAAGCTCTTTCCTACCCCTGTTGCTTACACTGACTCATGTTATTGAAGGAATCCACATTCTACAGGGCCAGTTTTAATTGCAGAGAAATGCAGATTTGGGGGTTTTAAATCAGAGAATTTGGGATTTTTAAACAGAAAATCAGGATCCCTATTCATAAGTATGCTATCCCTCTCTCATCTGACCTAGGTTCTGTTATCTTGGACCTTTTCCAGTACCTAGTTAAGCTGGGGACTGAACCAACTAAAGCTGAATCCAGACAAGATAGATGTGATGGTAGTGAGAAGACTGTTTGGGGAATTAGGACACCTATAATTGATGGGGTTCAGCCTCCCCTTGTCACTCAGGCTTGCAGCATAGGGGTACTCCAAGTTCCTCTGCTGCACGTGGACCTTCAGTTGGTGGCAGTGGCTAGGAGTGCCTTTGACCATGGTGAGAAGGCTACAACTCTTTCTCTCAGACTTGGATTTGGCCAACAAAATCATGCCTTTGTAACTTCAAGGCTAAACTACCACACTGTTTTATGTGGGGCTGCCGTCCATGACTGTCCAGAAGCTTGGTAAAGAACAGTTTTGCTGGCATTAGGCCACCAGGAGCACAGCCAGTGCAGAACTGGGGCACTGAAGCTGTCAATAGCTTTCCAGTTGCAATTCAAGGTACTACGTTGACCCTAAAAGCCCTAAACCGTCTGATCCCTAGGTACCTAAGGAACTACTTTTTCCATTCTCCTTTACCTCTTGCAATATTTCCATGACTGTCTTTTGACTTAGCCTATGGCTGTGAAGGCAGAACACTTATGAAGGCCTTCACTCACCCATGTGGCTGACTGCTCCATTTGTTCTCGGGGGGGAAGGGGGGCCTTGTTACTAGGGCTGGGCAAAATTTCAATGGCCATTTCATTTCAACACCATTTCGACTCATTTCAAGTTCAAAACAGCAAAATCGAAATAGCCTCAAAATAAAACGAGGCTAGTCGAAATGAAAGTCGAAATATTTTGTCAGTCTGCTGGGCTGACTTCCCATCCCCAGCACAATATCCAGCAGGGGGCCCAGCCGGGCTGCCTCCCTGC
>NW_017728934.1:4511502-4513133 GCF_001723895.1 Crocodylus porosus
CGTTCATTAGATTATAATGAACCATATGAAGTCAACCTAGATAAATTATGCCTTTTTGTCCCTCAGCCTGTCTTTGAAGCTATTTCATACATTTTCCTTGAATGCAAGGGTTTTGGAGGTCAGTTTTTTTGACCTCACAATTTTTTTGGACCTCACGTATTTTTGCATTTGTACTTGTAGAAGACTTTAAAGATAAGCTCATAACAGCCTGAGTAGCTACACCTATAGCTGCCTTCCTCTCTCTCCACTCCATCAGCCAGTGTGAACTATAGACAGACATGCATGCTAACACTGTAACTTCACTATTCTGCGATAGTCTCTGGGTGCTCAGTGAATAGCTACCAGTTTCAGTAGGAAGCAGAGGCCATATGGATACTGAAGCACTGGTATAATGACATGGTCAGGTGTCCAGGAAGGTGCAGGCAACCACATCCTGCAATCCTGTTCATAATCTTATTGGGCTCTATTGTAACTGTCTGTGCTGGTACAGTCTCTGAAGGCTGTTGAGACTCTAGGTCCAACTGACTATGGTGTGCCAGTTCTTCACCTGTGATCTGGAAGAACGGCTCTATCTAAGAAACTCCATTTTCCTTGGAGACCCTAAGTAGGCCTCTATTTATAATCCTCCCTGTTCAATAAGTGTGTGAAGCCACTAGGTGAGACCGTGACATGTCTCTTCCATGAGTTGTGATACTACTCGGCTCTTATCAGACAGATACCGCAGAGAATGTGTCTCATCCCAGCTCTGCAGGAAATTAAACAGGCAATACCTTCCTCAACAGAAGTGAACTTTGGCAGATGTGGTGATTGTACAGCCTATAGGACACATTAGGGAGTGGAGGGATTTGTATAACTGCAGTCTGATTCTCTTCAGGACCATGGGAGGAGGCTGAGAAATGTAGGAGTGTGAAGGCTTTGGGTTATTATTACCCACCCTGTAAATGCTGTAGCACCCCTAGTTGAGAGGTGTCATACAAGGTGAGAAGCTGGTTTAGTTTCACAGCCTGTAAAGCCGTTAAGGACCCTGTGGGCCGATTTGCTACTTTGGCATGTGAAGGCCTGGTTTATTTTCTGTGCCTGCCTGTGTGACTCCAAAGGGAGTTGGAGGCCACAGGGTGAGCTAATATTTCCCTGAAAGTCAGTTTATGGTTTATGAATTAAACTGAAAGTGCCTTCCTTCCTCAATCTTGCTCGGGGCTGCTGATTGTATTGTGTGAGGCAGCTTTCACTTCTCCAGCTTTCCAAGTGCTGTTGGATGGGGCTGTTACTCATTTTTCTGAGAAGCTGGGAAATTTTGATAGTTAGGAGTGTATACAGCAGTCAGCCTGGACCTTGAGAGCCAGAGTCCTGGAGGAACAGCCAGCATCTAGATATCTGATCCTGTCAGCTCTAGTATAAACTTAGCATGGCCTTTTGGAAAGTACTCACGGTGGTGAAACATGCAGTAAATCACTATTCCAAATGCCAACAAATACTTGGGGATTATCAAAACTTATAAAGCAGCTTGGGTGAAAGCTCAGATTGATGGGAACAGGCTTTCAGCCCCAGTAATTATCTTCCAGTTTACCCAGGCAGGCAAGCTATACTCTAGCATGCCAACCTGATCCTTACACCTCTTCTCTCATGGCATC
>NW_017728934.1:4513233-4514373 GCF_001723895.1 Crocodylus porosus
TATTTTTCTCCAAGGAAAAAGAAACTAGGACCTCTTGCTAATATGGTAGGGGGCTCCGTCTATTATTCAGTTTAAGATCAAAGCAAGCACAAATATAACTTTTATTAGAATGTTTATTAGTTTCCTATAGCACATATTTTGTATTAAAAACCCCAACAAACTAGGCAAAAATAATCAGAAATTGTCGTTTGTTCAGTCCTGTAGCCATTAGAATTGAATGGGCATCTCTTTCCGGTTCATAAAACAAAATCAAGCATTCTTGAGCATCTTGGCAGTGCATCCAGGACTTCACTGAAAGTTATTTCCACATTTCAGTTACTTTTAAAATAGTTAAAAAGAGTCTGCAAAGTTATGGAATAGGAGGATCTAAGAGAGAGCAAAACTGCAGAAGAAGGGATAGCCTGATTATTGAACATTCATACCATTAAAAGGAGAGAGGGTCATTTAATACCTGTGGAATGAAGAGTTTAGAAGTATCAGGTAGATTATAATGAGCCATGAAGGCAAGTGATTCTTTCACTGCTGCCTGAATAGAAATGCTGCTGCTGCTGCTGCCACTGCCAGGCAGCTTGTTTTAAACTTTGGGAGGAACGGGAATCAAAGATGGGGTACCACTGCATCACTTCATCCTCCCCACCTCCACAGATCTGCCCCTGGAAATATCCATGTGGAGCTGGCCTCTACTCTGACATATAGTGCCTGTCTCTGGGAATATTTAGCGCAAAGAGGACACGGAGGTCAGTCTTTTCCACCAGCACCAGCTGCTTCAGAGTACATTCCAACCCCCTCCCCGTTCCCCCCTTTCCCAGGGTACAATTACAGAAAAATCTGCCCAGGAGAGACGTTTCCTCTTAAACCTGTCAGACCATGGTTGGTTTGTGCCCTGAAGCGGATGTATTCACAGCCTTTCAGTTTATACAGGTAATAACTGAGAAAGTACAGCCTGTATTAGGATGGGAGATAGGTGACTCAATGGAAAACCGGAGGAAGCCTGCGCTGGCCAGTGAATGGTTCCGATAGCACCTGACTGTGACTGATCCTGAGCTATTCCCATTAGGCCCTTAGATTTCTTCCCTTCTGCATCATTAGGTTGGGGGCATAACCTACAGCCGTTCCCTGTAGGGGCAATTTTCTTGCGAT
>NW_017728934.1:4514613-4520039 GCF_001723895.1 Crocodylus porosus
AGTGTCGCTCTACAGGATGTTCCAAAACGAGCGGATTCAGGTTATATTCTTTACTCCTCAACTAACAGTTCTCCCCCCTGAAACTGCCTTGTCACGGCACCCTGTCTTGCAAGGTCCTGTCTCCCTTCATTAGACCCAAACATGAAGGAAAGTTAAATGCATTGCATATGATAACCTGTGCCTTCTGCAATGTATAATATCTTGCAGTCCTCCAAAACTGTTTCCTTAACCTCTCTGATTCACAGAGCATCTATTAAACTAACCCCAGGGGATATTCCTGTGGTGCGCCAGTCAATCACTGCTTGCTCACTAGGCCTCCTAGGACATGGCCTGAGGGAGATGCAGGTAGGTCTTTCCAGCGACCAGCCCCATGTCTACTATTCAGTAGAGCGGCTGCTGCTGAAGGGGAAGTAGAGAACTAAGGATGTGGGGGCTGGAAGTGCTCTGGGTCATGTGCATGTGATGATTTGGGAATAACCTCACTGATTTATACCACAGTGGTATAAAACCAGCCAGAGAGGAAGCTGGTAAGTTGTCTATGCTGAGTGCAGCCACAGTTTAAAATGCACTGCGTTAACAGGGGTGTAAGCAAGTTGTGTACCTTGTCTTCTCTTATTCATGATGGGCTGAGCAGAACTAAATACGGGAATGAGAAAAGGGAAGAGAACCTGTGGAGAAGAACTAAGTAGACTATGAATCTTCTCACCTCCATGAGGCATCTCCCCCAGGACAGGCACAAAGGTAAGTCTTCCTAGCACATGGTACTGCCGTGTACTGCCCCACAAGCCAGTCTGGGTAAGGTCAGCAGGAAATTCAGAGTGGCAGAACAGGAACAGGCCAGTTGCAAGACCCTTGCAAGGGCAGTACAGTCACTTCTGTACTGTAAATAGTCATATATCAGTTTCTGGACATACATTTCCACCTCACAAGCCTCCAGATACTACAGAAGATATGCAAAAAGCCAGATCTGCATAACAGGAAACAGCAGAACAAGGAAGGGAAAATGGTGGAGTCTTTATTCAGGGATTTTCCTCTCTCTGACAATCATGAGTTTATGCTTTTCAAGCCAGAAAACTTTTGAGTCTCTGCTCTCACCTCCCCACTTGTCAGTTTATTTGCTGTAACACTGCCATCCAGTGGGGGAAATGCTGGTCTAATTTTGCTCATCAAAATACCTGTCTCCAAGTATTTTTGTGGACAGCATGACTGAAGTATATGAAAGCCTCACAGTGCATTTAAAGTAGTTCCCCCTCAGCACTCTGTAAGGAAAGGCAGATGGGGAAACTGAGGCACAGAAGGACTAAGTAGCTTACCCAAAGTCACACAGGGAGTCTGTGGCCAAACAAGGAACTGAACTCCATCTACTAAGTCCTAAACTAATGTTCTTGCCACTGGACATCTTCCCTTTACAATCCTGAGTACTATGTGAGGCTTGCACTCGCACTAATATCGCTATACCCCTTCAACATACACAGTCATGGCAAGAGGTGTTATGTGGAGGCAAGTGCTTTGTATCCTCAGGTTCAGAAGCTGGCTCCAAGGAGCATGTATGTACTCCCAAGGACTTTGCTCCTGTGAAAGATTCTCCCATATGACACCCAAGCTCATTAAAGCAAGCAATTCTGCCAGAGCTCAAAAACTCAAAGACAGGCCCGCCCTGCAGTCAAGATGAACTCTGCCTCCACCCATCTCTGCTGGGAAAGCACCACGGCGAGGCAGGCATCGCAGAACTTCCTTGTAAGTTATGCTGAAAACAACTTTGCAGAAGATAAAAGATGATAACTCATCTAGTTTGGCCACGGACTCCCTGCGTGACCTTGGATAAGTTGCTTAGTCTTTCTGTGCCTCAGTTTCCCGTCTGCCTTTCCTCATAGGGTGCTGAGAGGGAACCACTTTAAATGTCCTGTGAAGCATCCACATACTTCAGTCATGCTAGCCACAAACATACTTAGAGACAGGCATTTTTATGAACAAGATTAAATCAGAACTAAAGCTTTACCACTAAAGGAAGCTTTGTGTAGATTTGGAGGAAGTGCCTAAGTAGTGGAGAATGACAGATAATATTGACACTGGGCATGTCTGCATGTGCATTAATCCATTGTTAAGTTTAGTACCAGTACCTATAACAACAGGTATTAACTTAATACAGTACAGTGGAGCCGGTGCATGGTCTTTTAGTGACGCTGATGTGTAGTAGACTAATTCCACTGGGCATTAGTACAGCTTCTGCCATGATGCACTAATGCACAGCAGAATTAGTCTACTGAGCGTTTAGTGTCTCATGTAGATGTTCCCGCTGTTGACAACCAACACTCAGCATCCCTGGCATTATGCCCTGACCAGTACACCACCTTGTCTCCCTCCCTCCATCCCCCTTGCTTAGAACGCTCCACTCTTCCCACAGGCGGAAATTTGAACACCTCCTGCTCACTTTGCTGCTAGATTTCTCCATTCCCCCAGTTTGCTTTGCTGTGGTTTCATGCCCTCTTCTCTTTTTGGTTGCCCTTGCTCATGGTCACTACTTGTCAGGCTCACTTGGGTTGCCCTGTGCCCTGGCTGCATTGTGTGTGTCTGCTTTGTGCCCTACTTCCCATGGTTGGCTTGCATTGTGCCTTGCTGTTGGCAGTATGATAAATCATAGGAAGTTAGGCATGCTCTAAGCATGCCTATGGGATAGGGCTCCACTGGGGACAGGCGTTTCCTTCATAAATTAAATAACCTGCTTTGGGGTCTCTGGGGTTTCAGCTGCCACTGGGCTCTGAAGAGCTCACTAGCTGCAGGATTTCAGCAATGCCTGATCTGCTCTGAAAGCACCAGTCAATGGAAATTGCGGTGCAGATTTCTTATATGATGTTGTCTGTTTTAGTACCTATGTCCTTTTAGAAATCTGGCCCCTAACTTCTTTGAGTCTCAGTTCCCTATATGTACAGTATAGACAATGGCACTGGAGGGGGTGTGAAGATAAATATGTTAAAGACCCTGAGGTGTTCAGATACTACAGTGCAGGGGGCCAAGTAAGTATCTAGGGTTGACTCAGAAACTACAAATAAAGGGCAGCAGGTTGCAGTTCCCGATTTAAATAAGAATTCCAGGAATCGGAAACAGGCAGTGTGGATTTACTAGGAAGTGCTCCAGAGCTCTGATGGTAAAAGCACAAACCCACATGGGGAACGGGAAAGTAGAAGCAACCAGACTAGAGTGCAGGAGTCTGCAGAATGGATTAGGAAACAGCCATAGAAAGGTTCAGCAGGAATTGCAAGGGCTTCTACAGACCTGTTGGGGGAAGAAACTAAAAGAACACCTGGAGAGAAAACATGCTTTATTAATATGAGGAAAGATCTGCAAATGAAGGACGAGGGAGGTATAGCTACACTCTTTTAAATATCCATGCAAAGTCACTGCATAGTCTTCCGAGTGTAAGAATTGCCAAACAGAATCAGCCCTAGGGTCTGTCTAGCCCAGTATCTTACCTGGCAGAAGCGTCAGGAAAAGGTGCAGTATGGGGTGGCTTGTCCTCCAGATCTTGAATTAGAGGTCAGGTTAAGTTCTGAAGTAAGAAGATTTAGATCCTATCCCAAGCCTTGACCTGTTCTGCTGGCATTCATTACAGTGACTGTGCAAGTTCTTGTTATCCATATAAACTATAACCTCTTTTTGAGTCTGACTAAGCTTTTGACCTCTGTATTCCCTTTGAAGAACTGCTTCCTCATCTGCAATTTAATTTGTTACACCAGTATCTTCCGTATGTGAGGTAGCTGATCATATACGGGAAATACTTTTGGCACCTTCATTTCAGGTCTTGTGGGATTTAGATAAAATCTGCATGGTATAACATGTCCCTAGACCGGTGATTCTCAACCAGGGGGGTGTGACACCTTGGGGTGCCTTGAGATCCTGTCAAGGGTGCTGTAGGACGCCATGCAAAGTTAACATTGTTAGGTATGCAAAAATGATTCACGAGATCAATCCAGAGCAGTAAAATATTCTGACCTGTTGTGGGCTTTCTTAGTTCATTGGAACAGAAACATTTCTATTTACTTTTCTGTAGTCAAAAAAAATAAGTGAATAGTAAGACTTGGCATTTTCTGAGGGGTGTCTCAAATCTAACAAAGGGTGCCTTAAGCCCAAGAAGGTTGAGGACCACTGCCCTAGACCCACCCAGTTTCTGAGTTTGTTTAGTTAGGGTTGGTTGTTCAAAAGGATTATAAAGGCTATATTGCACTCGCAGGCTGCCACTAGCAGCTGTTTGCCAGCAAAGTCAGGGTGCACGGTAAACAAAGAGACCTTTCCCTGAGAGAATATGCTGTTTGCAGAAACCAAAAGCCCAGCCTCTGTTTATAAGCATTGGCATAATACATTTCATTCCCTGAACTGAAATGATTTAACCACCAGTGACAAAACAGCTTGACAGACAATTTTGCATCTGCCCTGGCAACAAGCCCAAAGACTACAATTCATATCCCACAAGTGTAGATTTTGCTGTCACTGCTGGTGGCTGGAATCCCTCAGAAAGCGGCTTTCAGTGCAAATGTTAAACGTTCAGTTCTTTTAGTGTTGCAAAGTTTGTTCAATTGTGTTATCTGTACAAAGGGATAGTGTTTCTCCAAGGGTAGGGTTGTTCTATAGATAAAAACATGGCTCTATTCTTTTCTAGCCAGAAGCAACCTCAGCACAGTCGAGGCGCTGGGAAAGAAAAGAGATGTATAAAAGCCCCAAAGAGAAGAATGCATGCTGGAATTGAGGCCAGGGCAGTGGCAACATCTATTCTGTGAGGGTGACTCTCTTCTGTTCCCAGGGAGAGGAAATTAGAGAGAGATTCCTCTGGGACTGAGTAACAAGCATTAGGGGTTTTTTTCTTAAGCAAAGATGACAGTCTCCTAGAGAACCCCCTCTCTGTGCTCAATGAAACCTGCAGCTATATTGCTGAGCCCTTTCCCTCTGGAAGTGCAGCAGAGTCTTAACTATTCTGTCTGACCTGAGGCCCTGAGCACCATCTGGCCACGACTGCCCCAAGGGACAGGCTGTCGTCATGACGGTTACCTTCTGTCCCTGGCATAACCTGCAGCTAAGTCAGCGGGGGGCAAGCTTTTTGCAGGCATGCCACATACCAGCTTCACATCCTCCTCAAAAACCACTATGATCCCCTCTCTGCCTTGTCTGCCTTCTGCTTCCTACCCTGCGCCCACTACTCAATCTACAGCTCTGCTTTCTGCTTCCTGCACACTGTCTGTCCCTTCCCGGATTTGCTGTGTGCCACTCAGGGCATGTGACACACAGGTTGGTCACCCGTGAGCTAAGTGATCCTCAGTGAGAAAAAATCCCAGTATTCATTCCATGCTTATAACTCTCCAGCATCAGCTCCTGGAAGAGACCACCACCTAGTGCCGTTTTTGGGTATTGAACTGATACCCCTTGAGTCACTGAGC
>NW_017728934.1:4520644-4524088 GCF_001723895.1 Crocodylus porosus
AGTTAGGGTTGGTTGTTCAAAAGGATTATAAAGGCTATATTGCACTCGCAGGCTGCCACTAGCAGCTGTTTGCCAGCAAAGTCAGGGTGCACGGTAAACAAAGAGACCTTTCCCTGAGAGAATATGCTGTTTGCAGAAACCAAAAGCCCAGCCTCTGTTTATAAGCATTGGCATAATACATTTCATTCCCTGAACTGAAATGATTTAACCACCAGTGACAAAACAGCTTGACAGACAATTTTGCATCTGCCCTGGCAACAAGCCCAAAGACTACAATTCATATCCCACAAGTGTAGATTTTGCTGTCACTGCTGGTGGCTGGAATCCCTCAGAAAGCGGCTTTCAGTGCAAATGTTAAACGTTCAGTTCTTTTAGTGTTGCAAAGTTTGTTCAATTGTGTTATCTGTACAAAGGGATAGTGTTTCTCCAAGGGTAGGGTTGTTCTATAGATAAAAACATGGCTCTATTCTTTTCTAGCCAGAAGCAACCTCAGCACAGTCGAGGCGCTGGGAAAGAAAAGAGATGTATAAAAGCCCCAAAGAGAAGAATGCATGCTGGAATTGAGGCCAGGGCAGTGGCAACATCTATTCTGTGAGGGTGACTCTCTTCTGTTCCCAGGGAGAGGAAATTAGAGAGAGATTCCTCTGGGACTGAGTAACAAGCATTAGGGGTTTTTTTCTTAAGCAAAGATGACAGTCTCCTAGAGAACCCCCTCTCTGTGCTCAATGAAACCTGCAGCTATATTGCTGAGCCCTTTCCCTCTGGAAGTGCAGCAGAGTCTTAACTATTCTGTCTGACCTGAGGCCCTGAGCACCATCTGGCCACGACTGCCCCAAGGGACAGGCTGTCGTCATGACGGTTACCTTCTGTCCCTGGCATAACCTGCAGCTAAGTCAGCGGGGGGCAAGCTTTTTGCAGGCATGCCACATACCAGCTTCACATCCTCCTCAAAAACCACTATGATCCCCTCTCTGCCTTGTCTGCCTTCTGCTTCCTACCCTGCGCCCACTACTCAATCTACAGCTCTGCTTTCTGCTTCCTGCACACTGTCTGTCCCTTCCCGGATTTGCTGTGTGCCACTCAGGGCATGTGACACACAGGTTGGTCACCCGTGAGCTAAGTGATCCTCAGTGAGAAAAAATCCCAGTATTCATTCCATGCTTATAACTCTCCAGCATCAGCTCCTGGAAGAGACCACCACCTAGTGCCGTTTTTGGGTATTGAACTGATACCCCTTGAGTCACTGAGCTGCACTGGAGCAGCATGCCAGTCAGTCAGCACAATCATTATGATGAAGATCGATTATTTTTTTTATATTGTGCATCTTGAAAGCATCCACTGCTGTACTGTTCTAACTTCTGAAATTCACCGTAGGGTGAATTTCCAGGCCTGTCTGCTGCCAGCCGAAGTGAGGATTTCCACAACAGCTGCTGCTTCTCTGTGCACACACTCTTTGACAGTCACGAGTTCAAAACTGAGCTCCATCAGCAGAAACGACGTCACTGAGTTTAGCAGAGTAGAGGGGCCCCCCTCTTGAGACACCAAGGCCTTCAAGGAAATGATACACAAGCAAAGCCTGCAGCATCCAGGCTCTCACTTGAGATCTCTCCTCCAGTTTCAGTTCTGCTTCAGCCCAGCCATGCTTCCCACATAAGAAAAGCACAGTTGAGGGATCGTGTCCCCTATTTAGTACTTCAACATTTAAACAAAACATCCTGGTTAAGGGAAATGAAAGTAGCAATAAAAGATAGTAGGTGTAAGCAAGGGCTAAAAAGGGGAAGCTGATCAAAATGATCACGAATTAGTCATTATAAAAGGATGGCATTTGTGAAAGGGAAGCAAAATATGTTAATGTAAAAAAATCTCTGCCCAATAAGGTGAATGGCAATAAGCAGGGACTCTTTAAAAAATCCTATACGTTTTGGTTATAGGATAGGCTTGTTGCTAGAGGAAGGCAGCAAAATTGTCAAGATTAGTGCAGAAGTGGCAAAGGTATCCAATAAGTATTTCTGTTCTGTATTTGGGGGGAAAAAAAAGTGTGCTTTGCATAGCTTATCAGTTTAAAGTGATAAGCAAATACTTCCACTCCAACAGTAACTAGGAAGATGGTAAACACCACCTACTAAGTTAAACATGTTTAATCTGCACACCCAGCAAATTTGTAAATGAGTGTATTAAAAGAATTGGCCTAGAAACTCTCTGAATCGCTAATGTTGATTAACAAATTTTGAGAGAATGGAAGAAAGCCCATGTTGTGTCATGCTAAACAGGCTGATGCAGATGGCTATAGGCCATTTAGCTTGACATACATGTATATCCCAGGCAAAATCAGGGCACGGCTGGTCTGAGATGTAATCAGAAAAGAATTAAAGAGAATAATTAATGCACATCCACATGTTTTTTGGGGGGAAAATAAGTTATGTTAAACAAACCCGATAGCATTTTTGATAAGATCACAAGTTTAGCTCATAAAGGTGGGCACATGAGCCTTATAAATGGCATTTGGTTTATCATTGTAAAACATTCTGATTTAAAGGTTTACGTTATTGTGAAGTATCTTATAACATTAATAAAAAAAAAAGCTGCTATACTTCAAAAAGTATTTTAAAAAGAAGCGATTATTATCCAATAGAAATGGTTCTAATAAAGATCTGCTGAGTTCTGCTCGTGGCTCGATCCTGTTTCATATCTTTAGCAACAGGCCTGCAGCAAACATTTATGTAATGGCTGGTACGGTTTTCCAGGTGGCACACCGCAATCTGGATCATGTGCTAAATTTGGCTGCTTTGAACAACACACATTTTAACAGTGCCGCATGCGAGAACATGCAGGGAGGAACAAAGAATGAAGGTCACATTAACAAAACAAGGCAGCACATCCTGGAAAACCATGACTGAAAAGGACATCGGGGTCATGGTAGAAACCGGGGAAGCATAAGCTCCTGGCCCACGAAGAAGTGGGTGTGTGGACTGCTCTCTGGGTGCTTAGCCAAGGGCTTACCCCGGCTTCGCTGTCTCATGGGGCTAGAGCAGAGCCAGAAGGGCAGGGCCACCCTCATGGGAGCAGAGTACCCTGAAGAGAACTAGTGCAAGGAGCCCAGGATGTGTTCATAGAGGAAGGTGGCTGGAGTAGGACTAGCGGTGTGGCACTACCGCTGCGGGGAAGATGTCTGAGGTAGGATTAGGGGGGTGGCACTACCGCTGCGGGGAAGGTGTCTGGGGTAGCGCTAGCGGGGTGGCACTGCCGCTGGGGGAAGGTGTCTGGGGTAGCGCTGGGGGCGTGCGGGGAAGATGTCTGGAGTAGCGGTAGTGGGGTGGCACCACCGCTGTGGGGAAGGTGTCCGGGGTAGGAGGAGGGTGGAGGTGGCACTACCGCTGGGGGAAGGTGTCTGAGGTAGGATTAGGGAGGTGGCACTACCGCTGGGGGAAGGTGTCCGGGGTAGGA
>NW_017728934.1:4524983-4543988 GCF_001723895.1 Crocodylus porosus
TAGGCCCCCGGCTACGCGGTACAACTGTCAGGCAAATTACTGGTGAATCGTGCAATAAGTGGCTGCATGTGCAAAGTAATGACCGCATGATACAACACAACTCTCCACCTATACAAAGAGCCAGCCGGCCTTAAAGTTAGTGCTTGAAAATCTGTGACAAACTCTGTCGCTGGTTTCTTTCCAGCTTTCATTTGCAAGTGCAGCTGGGCGGCCTTCCCTCTAAGCTGTGTGGTGTGCGCGGGTGTGCGAATGTTGTGCTGCCAGGTGCCGCGCAGCTTAGAGGAAGCGCTGCAGCCGGGCCCGTAGGCCCCTGCTACATGTTACAAGTATCAGGCAATTAACTGGTTAATCGTGCAATGAATGCAGACTGGCTGCATGTGCAAAGTAATTATTGCATGATAAAACACAACCATCCAGCTATACAAAGAGCCAGCCAGCCATAAAGTTAGTGCTTGAAAATGTGTGACAACTCTATATCTACTTTCTATCCAGGTTTTAATTTGAACATGTAGCAGGGCCCTTGTGTCCCTGGAGGCTCGGGGGTGGCATGGTAGCAGCCTGTAAGTACATAAAGGTGTGCATGAGGATCTGAGGGAACACCTGTTCACCATAGCACCCCAAGGGATGACATGGTCCAACGGTCACAAACTCCTGCAAGACCATTTTAGGCTGGACATAAGGAAAAACTTCTTTACTGTCCAAGCCCCCAAAGCCTGGAATAGACTCCCCCCCAGAAGTGGTGCAGGCACCTACTCTGGACACTTTCAAGAAACATTTGGATTCTTATCTTGTTGGGATCCTTTGACCCCAGCTGACTTCCTGCCCCTTGGGGAGGGGGCTGGACCCAACGATCTTACAAGGTCCCTTGCAGCCCTAATGTCTATGAAATCTGTGTTTCTTGCTACATGTGCCAATTCAAGCTGCATAGCAACTAGCTATAGGGTTGAGACACATTTTCCAGTTTTTGCTTTATAGCTAGATGACCTTTTTGTGGTGGGACAGTTACTTTGTATGTGTAGCCTGTCTGAATTAATTGCAGAATTAACCAGTTAATTACATAATATATGTAACATGTAGAGGGGTCATGTGTGATATCTGTCTAGACTTTAGGGCAGAGGAGTGTCTTTAATTCCCTTGTTTAAGCCCCTGCTGCATGTTGAATGTATTGTGCAGTTAACAGTATAACATATTTAGATGGGTCACAGGTGCAAAGGAAGACTGGTTTTGCTTGCAAAGTAATTATTGCAGGATTAACTGGTTAATTGTGTCATAAATTTAGAACAACCAGTAATTATCACATGATAAAAATGACTGTCCAGCTATCAAAAGAACCAACCAGCTTTAAAGTTAGTGCTTGAAAATGTGCAACAACTCTATAGCTGCTTTCTGTTCAGTTTTAATTTGAATGTGTAGTAGGGCCCTTACACTGCGGTAATGTTCCTGCAATAGGGTTGGAGCATTGTTGTGTCCATCACGAAATGCATCTGAAGCGGGTGTTTTTGGTGATATGTTTCACTGGTTATAGATTTTATTGGGTCAGTAAAGCTATCCCCAGGAAGACCTTGCATCTCACAGCATTTCTTTAAGGCAGAGCAGTTCTGATCCCCATTTTCCAGATGGTGAACTGAAGCAGAGAGAGTCTCACCGGATGCACTGAACTAAACCCCTTGCCTCCAAGACTCTGCCCCTGTCTGGGTCCAGCTCCATCAGCCCTTGAGATAGCAGCCTCAATAAGGAGATCAGAATTGCAGCTCTGGGCAAATATTTTCGCCCTGATTAGAAAACTGGGAGTTGTGAGCATTTGCCATTTATGGTGGCTTTGCGAGATATTGTCACAGGACTTTGGCCTTGGCAACTAGAGAGGCTGTTTACCACCTGCTTTTCACATCCTAGATACCTTGAATGGGGGAAACAGGCCTGGCTGAATAATAGACACATGGAAGAAGCTATGTCCTGAGACATGGTGCTGGCTGGGCAGTCCTTCTGCCATGCAGGGCTGAGGTGTCACTCGGAGGAAAGCAGAGCCGACGAGCCAATCTTGCTGTAGTGTGCATGTCCGTTTCCTCTGTGTTGTGTGGGCTGATGCTTTGAGTTCCCTGGCTTTTTGAGGGGAGGCTGGTTTTGATATTTTTTTAAAATGTTTGTGGAGTCAAACATGTTAGATAAAACCCATTTCCTCTTCACTGGGCAGGTGGGTGGCTGCGTGTTGCAAACAGAGTAGGAAGCACAACTCGGCTATTTTGCAACAGCAGCTGGAGAAATGGCACATTTTATGCAAATGATTCTAAACTATTACAATAATTATCTGTTTTAAGCCCTGATGGCTTCACTGCGGGAACCAGTGGGCCCTGTGGAGCTGGCAGGGGTGTAGGAAGCCTGAAGATTGTTTCTAGTTCTGTTCTCACCCAGGCAAGAAAGAAAACTTCCCTTCTGCACCCCGTACTTCAACACTGTCAAAGATCTAGGGGGACGCAGGTTGGGTTTATCTGCAAATGGGATTTACATGGATTTTTAATGCAGCAGAGTCAGAAGCCAGCCTAGTTAGGCTGGTGCAATTGCAGCAAGTAGACTGGACCTTTTTTTGACACTCTCCCTGCCCTTCAAAAGTGCTGTACCAGGCAAGGCAAGAAAGAGGCTGAACTCAGTTGCACCTGCATGGAGCAGACAGCTGCAGTGCTGGAATCCCTTTCTGTTCACTCCAAGCACCTGCTTTTCCAGCCAAATAGACAGAGCTTTGCTAGTGGGAAGGAGACTCTTCTGGGATGACGACACAGCCTTGCTGTCTGCCTTCTTATGCACCACACCTTCCCCCGCAGGGCTGTTTCCCCTGTGCATTCCTATCACCCATTTAAAACCAGAAGAGACCTGTTTCTTCTTTCCTCAGAATCCTTCCTACGTTCACTTGCACCCTGGTAGCAGGGAGCTGCTTCCACATCTCAATAACCAAAGGGGGTTAATTTCAGCTGACCACCTCAACCCCTTATTCACTTCCCCAGCCACCCAAAAGCCTGCAGTCAACAGGGCAGGCTCTGTGAGTTGCTGGGAAGGGAAAGTGTCGTGGGTGATCGTACTTCCCTGGCCTTAAACCCTGTAGTGGCCTTAAACCCCCTTTTCTTGCAGAAGCAGGGATCTTCCCTTCCAGGCTCAGAAGCTTCCTCAGTGTCATATGAATTGGTTAGTGTTTGTAAAAGTGCACTGTAGATCAAGGATTTGGCCATAATGCTAATTGAATTTGTGAGCAGTTCTTCCTACATCTGGCTTTTTAGGCTCTTGTAATGGCATCCGCTCTCCTGGTTCTTTCCCTCATAGGGAATTATGACCTTGGCTGTAACTGTGCGAGTTCAGTGCACGGATTGTGTGTGCATGGGGCCTTTAACCATGCTCGTCTCACCAGGTTGGCTAGGTCTCCTTTCTCCTGATTTTCTGTGCAGAGTAGTCTGTCCTGCTAAGGGACTCTGAGATAGCTGCCTAGGTTTCCTCAGCATACTCTGATCTAATAAGAGTAGATGGGGATGGATTTGTGGCTTTGATGGCTGCCGTGCTGCGTAATGGAGTATGATGAACTGTTTAACTTGTTTCTAATGAAGGTGACTCAATTGCGAGGTGCAGTTTTGTAAAGTATAGTTGCACCTAACCCAGGCTGTTTTACAAGTGGCAGGATTTTAAACGAGAGCCATCTGCTATTGCTTAGTCACCGGGAATGTGGTGAAGGGATTTGGACAGAAGTCTTCTCTATCTTGTCGCCCGTGAATACTGATGTAGTAGTACTTTTCTTTTAAATCTAGACTTGACTGAGCTCTAGAGGACATACAGTGGTGATCAAAACTGCATGGTTCGGTAGGGATAGGCTAGATGCGGTGGAACTGGGCCTCATTTTACGTGTGGGAGTTGTGCTGTTGGAAGACAAATACCTGGATTCTGCCTCCTCCAGTTCTCACAGGTCTTGCTGTTAGCTGCGGCAACAGCTTACCGATCTGCCAACAAGGAGAGTGCGTTCCAGTCAAAAGGCACCCAGAGCTGCTTCACACAGGAACTGGCCCGAAACATCACTCTACATTTATCAGTTGCCACGTGCCCTCTGTTGTGTGTGACAATGCTGCTCTTCCAGGAACGTCAGAGCCAACTGCTGAGGCTGGCCACAGCTCATACATGGCAAATCTAATCTGTTTTTAGGAAAGGGCACATTTGTCTAGGTGCCCAGTGGATGAAGAAACATCTGCATTTGATGGCAGTTCCAAGCAGCAGTCAGGCTAGTGGCGGTACTGCTGGCATCTGCACCTTGCAGAACCATTACAGGGAAGTACAGGCTTGCTCTATTGCCCAGGGATGGGAGTGCGTCACCTGTAATGCTGCAGTCATGCATATGTCCACCTGCCCAAAGCAAACAAGGGATGTGTTTGTACTGCATAGCTCCTGTTTGAGACACTCCTCTGCTCCTAGCTTCTCTCTTGCTTCTGCCCTTTCCATCAGCTAAGTCAGATTTGCCCTCTTGTTTTTTGCCTTCCTGCGTGTGAGAATTTATGGGGGGGGGCGGTAAAAGATAAATTTGCTTCCTGAGAGGGACAACTTTCAAGTTTTGGTGGGAAGAGCATGGTGAACACTGAGCAGATCTGGGAAATGGATTGCTTTTTGTTATCCCATTCTGGCTTCTCTGAATTTGGCTCCTGAATATAAATCTCTTCCCTTCCCTTCCTTAGAGGGGACTGTCCCTTCCTGGGTCACTGGTGGTGGGAAGCATTGCGGAGATGGTAATAGCAGGGTTGCAGTCTAAGCTGGAATTGCACTGTGGATATATAGAGACTTTCTGTCCCCACCATCTCAGAAGTAAATAGATGAGCAAAAGTGGCAGGTTTGGGAGCTGGCAGTAACTCTGCTCAGGGAAATAGGTGATGCCCCAGTGAGCCACCTCTCTTCACCTGTGTAATCTGTTTTGTCAGCACAAGTTTGCATTGGAGAGTGTAAGCACAGAGGTAGGAGAGCAGCATGAATGAAAGCCATTGAGTAATTGGGAGCTGAAGGGAGACAGGCAACCAAAGGACTTAAGGTTCCCCCACACTCACGTGGGAGGGGTGAGGAGGGAGGAAGGAAGGAAGGAAGGAAAGGGGGAGGGGAGGGGAGAATAGGGAGAATCTTGTTGCAATGCTGACTTATTGCTCATGTCATATTTCCTTGTGCTGGTTCTGGCGTTTCAGCGTTAGTACGGGGACTGGTGTTGCTGTGGCATCTGGATCAGGCTCTAGCATGTCTTTCTGACCCAAGACTGTCAGTGCCACCTAAGACAAGGATATTCCTTCCTTAAGAATACATAACCAGGGCATGGGGACTGGGAGAGGTCAGGTACCAGCTTACATGGAGAGTGCTGCACCCTTGCCCTTCGTCTGAATGGAGACGAATAGGATTGTCAGTGGCCTATTTAAAGCACCTGACATGTGAGAGACCATTAAAGAGGGATGATGCTGGATGTGAAAGCCAGCCCTTCCGCTCCAGGTAGAGGGAAAAGCGACATGAGGATGTCCAGTACTCTACTGTACATCTGGGCATTGTAGATCCCACATGCTCCGTAAGCTGCTGAGAGAGGGACTGAGCCACCACTGGATCCTCAGATTCCTTCTCCACTTTATTTGCAGTTGATATCAAGAAGAGGGATAGGGATTGGAGAACAACGTACTTTGTAATAATGATAGTTACAGTTTTAAGTCTGAAGTTGTATGAGCCAGGACCTCATTCTTGCTTAAAATAAGATGGGTATCATCCAAGAGAGCTGCAGGGCAGCAACTCAGCTGCAGGCGCGGCTCCATAGTTAGCATTTCTTATTGCTGTATTCTGAAGGAGGCAGACACCAGGCCCAGATATCACCATGCCACGCGTGCTCAGCTCTCCTTCCAGCAGTTTTGTCAAGAACAGGCCGGTCTTGGCTAGCTGGATATCTGACCAGCACTGAACCCTAGATCACAGTTAGAGCGGGCGGTGGGTTTTAGACACTGGCCGTAGAGACTGTAAATGAGCCAGGCTCAGAAATGGCGTGAGAGTGGGAGCATAGCTCCAAAATTTCCAGTAGACAACATGGCTTTGTTTTAAAGACATAAAAAACTTGCAACTTCCATCCTGTAAAAAGGTTGTTCTCCCTACACCGCAGCTGGAATGGCTTGAGTGTTCCTGCTCCAGCTTGCAAGCCTTGCTGCTGGCCCTCGGAGCTGGGAGCAGGTGAGGAATTTACTGGTCACAGGTGAGCGATTTGGAAAGCCGGGAACAACGGCAGAGCCGAGGAAGTTACTATGGAAACTCTGGAAGTTACTACAGTAACCCTTGTCTTAACTATGATAATACATTTAACCTGGTTCCAGTGTTGCCAGTCTCTTGTGTTTCAAAAACAATAAGTCGTGTTCCTCCAGGATCCCACTCGCTCGACTTAAAAGCCGTGAGGCTTTGAAGGATAATGTGCTGGGTTCTTCGTATTTGGCCCTGCGGTTCTGAGCCTTTAGGAAGAACATTTTCCCACCTTTCTTCACAACCGGCAGAGCTGGAAACTTATTTTGAAATGAAAAATGAGAGCCTCGTGGTGTCACTTGTTTCCCAGAGTTGGGGCTTCAAAAAAAAAAACAAACCAACCAAAGAAAACCCCCAAGAGATACCACTATAAAAAGCATGAGAGTTGAGAACCTGTTGTCAGGACTGACTGTTGAAATCTGTGCATTTGATTTAATTTTTATTGGACTCTTTTTGGGTAGTTTGAACATGAACTGTACCCTTTTTTTTTAATTAAATGATAATGAAAAATGCACTCTTTTATCACCTTCAGCTTTCCTTTCAAGACATTTTTTGCTCTCTTTCAAGCATCCAAGCCTTTGATGTTACGTGAGGGCTGACAGCACAGCCAAATCTGAATTCAGAGTGGTTTGGAAACCGAGCTTTACCTGTATTTCTACACCGCCAGTGACGGTGTGATGGCAGCACAGGTGGGCTTGACTGTACTAGTTTTAACTAGCTAGCTCAGGGACCCAGAGCAGCAAGGATGTGGTGGCCTGGGCTTCAGTGCAGGTTAGCCACCCAACTACTAACATATAAAATCTCCAGGAGGTGAGGCTTGCCAGCCTGAGCTGAAACCAGAGCCTCTGCCTCTTTCCTGCTATTGTTGTCCTGGCTGGCCAGATTAAAGCAATATTTGAACCATCACTGTGCTGTGTAGACACACTCCAAAAGCCAACTAAGGGCTGTGTCACCTGCTCCCAGCACAGCTACAGGGCTAATTTGAGGGCACTATGGTGCTCCTAGTCCTTGTAGCTTTTTATGTTCAGTTTTGAGCTATTACTTGTTCTTTAATCCCCACTTGTCCCCTTTTCCCACATTGGCGAGTCAGTTTAGACGGGGAGCTGTCCACTACTCTGTGCTTGGTCACAGCCTGTCACCAGGGGGCTGTGATGGTGGGTGACGGTTAAGCCGCTGGCAGACGTTCAGTTAAAGGTGCAACGGGATCTGATCCCAATAACTGTGCCTTCTTCCATGGCACGTGTGCATGGCGGAAGGTGTGATTTTGGCATCAATAATCAGATCCCCATCACACCCTTATTGCCAGCACTGGGATCCTGATTGTGATCCTGGGCTTCCCTTGCATGAGTAAGTAGCCAGCCAGGTGCACAGTGTACGTAGCAAGCTGGGAGCCCCTTTCAGCTGGTTGCTGCTCCTAGCCTTGGAAGTGCACTGGCCACTTGTTCAATTTAAGGCATGATAGGAACCAGCCACAAAATTATTGCACATTTTATGTGATCACTTTATGGCTTGCTCCCCATTTTGTTGTGACTATTCACATCTTCAGTGTAGTGCCTGGCAGCGGCTTAAGGACCTACTGTAATAAACATGGTTACAAACAAAACATTTCATGAGAATCTCACATTTTTAAATGGAAACTAGCTGTCAGCTCCTTGGTAGAGTCTCTGAAACCAGAAGACACATAAAAATAGCCCCAAATGTATCGATTTATTTAAAAATCTGGCTTAATTTTAAGATGGTTTTTAGGTGAGGTGGTATTATAATGCAGGCCTTGACACCCTTTGCATCTTCCGTGTGCCTGGCTGTGTTGCTGCTAGGAGGTGCCTCATCCTGGTCCTTTCTTCACTTACTTTGCCCTGCATTCAGAATCAGCTGTGGAAGTTGAACACACCTGAATGACTACAGGAACCACAGGCTTGCAGCAGACTTTTTGAGAATGACTTGGGCAACCTTAAGCACAGATTCATGTCCCAGTATCGCTGCTGTTCCAATTCCCTGCTCTCCGGAAGCTGCCAGGCAGTTTTTCCTACACCCAGTAGGATTTCCTTTTTCCCTTAACAAACTCATTAAAAGCCCTTTTCATTCTCCCTGCATGGTATTAACTCAGTCTGCCTTAGCAGCAGTCCTTATTGCTTTCTGTCCCGGTTCTGACCCAGCCTCTGTGTCCATGATTTCTGTCTCCTCGTTCTCATACAGGACCCGGTGGCCTGTGCTCTGCTGACTGAGCTGAATTCAGGATCATTGAAGCCATCTTAAGGGCTGACGGGGGGTTGGGAGAGTTTAGAAATTGTTGTGCACCTCTCATTCTGGTGTAAGGACAATTCACTGCCCGCTTTCTATCATGCACTCTTATCTTTTGGTTACAGAAGGAAATCGGGAGTCACCTGCTGAGGATTGCACACCCGAGGCTCCAAGAAAAGCGGGAGAGCGAAGTTCCCTCTCTTATCTAGGAGGACAGTTCTTCTTTGAGTATCTAGTCGTGGTTTCACTAAAGAAGAAGTCAGGAGGAGATTATGAGCCCACAATAACCTATCAGTTCCCGAAGGTAAGGAGTTGGGCCTGTCCTGCAACTGGAGTGTGCATATATTTATTAGATGTCAGCGCCAAACCCATGGGCTTCCCTAAGCCATAGGGCTTTTATAACTTACTCTTGAGGGGAGTAAACTGGCCCCCAAATGGATCCAGAATAAGGAAACAAAGAAGGCCAGACTGAAAAGGGGAATCCCAAATTCTGAAATTCTCTTTTCACTTGCCCCAAGCTTCACTGGGCATGAGCTGTAGCATGGAAGATTTCAAGGGGATTGACACCTTTTGCGTGAAATGTGGAGGCAAAAATTGTGCTTCTTATTGGAAGCCAGTTTACCTTAGGAGGGGCGCCCTGCTCCAGGGCACACCTTTGCTGCATTTATCATAGTACCAACAGGTTTGTGAAGATGTTTCCCTTGTTAACACT
Organism: Crocodylus porosus; assembly: GCF_001723895.1. Classification (NCBI taxonomy): domain Eukaryota; kingdom Metazoa; phylum Chordata; order Crocodylia; family Crocodylidae; genus Crocodylus; species Crocodylus porosus. Next base: position 4,534,204 of record NW_017728934.1, read on the forward strand.
GGAAAGCAGGGCACAAATCCCTGATGGGAACAAAGAGCAGCAGTCCTTGAGTCGCAAGTGAATAGAGGAAAGGAGGGGAGAGTAAAACAATTCTCATTTCTATAGCTGCAAAATCTTTTGCCCGTGACAATTCATAGCATCTGAGCTCTGTATTTCTCTTCCTGCTCCCCAAAAGAAACACTTGAATTCCCGTTAATGCTGGCAGGCTTTATTTTGCTTTCCACATGGAGGCTTAATTAATATTATGCTAATAAGAATCTTTTCCTTGGAGACCTGGGCTAGGTCATGCCCCGTTAGTACCAGTTCAATTTGTTCATGACCTCTGATGGTAAGGAGGTTCCATTGTTTATACCATTATGGTGTAAGTTAGGTTGGCACAATTTGGCCACTTCCCAGTATCTGCAGAGCCTGTGCAAGCATGGAGTGCATATACATAATATTCTTCTTTGAATCCTTTGTGGTTCATGGCCCCGCTTCTGTAGGATTGTACTTTATAGAAGCTAGGGAATCTGGCTGCTGTATAGGATTGCCTCTTATTGACCTTATGCTGCTTCATTTCCAGCTTTGAATCCTTTATTTTCAGACACAGTAGTGTCTCTGAGCCTTGTACATGGACCTGTTGCTACCAGCAAAAGCAATGCACCCCTGGGGAGTGAGGCAGCTGCTGTTGTGGGGGGTCCTTCTGTCCACACTGGAAAGTCTACAGCAGTTGTACTCAACCTATTTGGCCAGATGTGAGCCAGATGAGTGTCATGGGGCTGGATCTCCTGCACAGGATCAGGCTGTGGGTCTGATCTAGTGCACAGGCCTGGAAATTGGCAGTGCGGGAATGATGGCAGCCAGAGCTGCGAGCACATTTCTCACCATGAAATTTCTGGACTGTGGGGAAGCCCGTGGGCTAGATGACATTGCTGTCATTTGCAGGCCATAGGTGGAGCACCACTGATTTGGAAGGAGGAGGATGCTGCAAGAGGATGGGCTGGGTCATGTCTTGTTTCAGTCCTGGGTCCCTCTACTACTCTGTGAATGAACCTGAATCCTGACACAGAGCACCCCATGACGTTCCAGCTGTGGTTCCTTTAGCTCTGCTGATGTGTCTCTGTCCTGGTTTGCATCTCCTCACTGGAGAGTTCAGATCTGGTCCCTCAGGCAAGAAGCCTAGGATTCTCTTTCATTTTTGATTTTTCTTTCTTGCTTCATTTTCATTGCAGCGTGAAAACATGTTGAGGGGCCAGAAAGAGGAGGAGGAGAGGTTGCTTCAAGCCATCCCTCTGTTCTGCTTCCCCGATGGCAAAAACTGGGCTCCACTTACAGAATACACTAGGTAACTTCCTATGTGAATTGGGCAAAGGGACCAGTATGATACCTGTGCTGGAGGCAGGTGTGTGGGGCCTTAGCCTGACTGGGGAGCCTAGCACTTGGGGAGAGATTTCTCATAGTTATCTTGTTTTTAAATTTTGCCTGACAGCAGGTTAATGCCTTGTAATCCCTGCTCTATTTTCTTCTCCTGGCCTAGGTGCTGTCCTAATATTGACCTGTTTTTTTTTTTGTTTTACTGTTCATGATGATCACATAGAGTAGTTGTACTTAAGAGCCCCAGCTCTAGATCAGGGCCTTACTGTGATAGGCGCTGTGTAAATGCAGGGCATGGAGATGTCTCTATCCCAAGAGCTTTTTTTGTCCCCTAGGAGTATGCATTTGAGACTCTGGTTCTTGGTGTCACTCTTATTTCTCCTCAAAGGACAGCATCCTGTGTTTGTGTCCATCAGCCTTCTAACTCTAACAAAAATCTCCATAATACTACAAGCAAAATAAGTTACTATGTTAATTACCTAAACTCCCTAATTACCCTAAGTTGTATCTGGCTGGCTGATTTATATAGGGTGCTCAAAGAGCAAGGCATTTCCCCAGCTGTATTTTACTGAGAGGGGTTTTTTTCAAAGCTCTTTATGGCCAGGTCTCTTTTTCAATACAGCACTGTGGGACCTCTGGGCATTGCTGTGAGGTGAACAGGAAATTCTGCTAAGAAAAGGTTGATTTGTTACTACTTTGTTCAAGGCAGGTTGTTGTAAAGGAGCTCTGTCTCGGCTGTTTAGGGGTATTATTAATTTCAGCTCCTCTGTTAATTCCTGCTCGGTGGATGTAGTTGGTAATTAGGGGAATGGTCCATCTGTTGGGAGGATGGGTCAGTGGAAGGGTAGGGAGCCAGGCTGTGGAGAGGACAGTATTCTCCTGGGACCTTCAGGCAGCGGCTCTTATCCTTAAATCCCCCACTCCCCTTGCTCAGGGCCTGCTGCTCTCTCTGCTCGATACTTAGCAGAGCAATAACATCAAATATCTTCTTCTCTTTCAGTGAAACTTTTTCTTTCGTCCTGACCAACGTTGATGGCAGCAGAAAGATTGGCTACTGCAGGCGCTTGCTGGTGAACATCCCGTTTTTTAATAATCCCTTTCCCTGCTAGCTCAGAGCTACTCTGCAGTATCTGCTTGTAGGAGAAGGACCTCAGCACCATCCCCATATACTGTGCCACCAACACAAGCCAAGCAGCTTTGGGCTTTCCTTAGGGAGCCAGCTGCAGAGAGACTAAGGAGTGCACTGTGATTGTCTCTTTTGGACAGCGCTTCTTCAGAGTCTTGTTTTATCAGTAAGCATTAGCTTATGTCTAGGTGGTGTATGCATGGATATTAGTGGAGAGAAAAGGAGAGGAGAGAAAAGTGCAAAAAAGGAAGAGGAGAGCTGGCATTTTGGTGCTACTACTGTTATCCACCAAGAACAAACTGAAACATCTGTGGAGTAAATTATCTTTGGAGCATCTTCAGAGAGAGCGGGCTAGACTGGAACAGCTACATTCAAGAGTATTGATGGCTGAGAGGCAGGAGGACAGACTGATTTTTACTTGGCTGCTGAGTTGTATGCCATCTGCTTAAGAAGTAGAAGATACTTACCAGTGAACTATGTCCAAGTTATCATGTACTCAGGTGCAGGGCCCTCTCAAGTCTGTGGCAAGATCATGAGATTTTGCAGCCCTTTGTTGTAACTGGATGGCAGGAGATAAGCTAGATTTATTAGGAGGGTTTAAAATATGAACATGAATAACAGTACGGTGCTCAGTGAGTTACTTTGATATTCAAGGGAGATTTGATGCATCTATACTGTATGCTGGCTTTGTGCCACCATTTTTCAATAGGATACAGATTTATGTAGTGCCAGTGCCTAGTTGTAATGCAGAAGGTGCTGTGGAGGTGGAGGGGCACTTGGGGATTGCAGAGTATCAAGCAAATTAAGCAAGAAGTATTTGCTAAAACAATCAGCAGTGACATGTTTAATAATTGAGTCATCTATACAGTCATCTTTTAAGGCATCCCCATATTTTTGTAGCAGTGTAACTATTCTTGCTAGGAGTGTAATATTTTTACTGAAGTGAAATATTTTTACAGTATGTGTACAAACCCTTAGTATGGAAACAGCTCTGGTGTAAAAACACCTTATGCTGGCATAGTCTATACCAGTACATTTCCTGTGACAAGCACCAGTGATTAGAGCAGCTGTTCCTTCCCCACAGCACTGCAGCTACACTACCAGTACATAAATTACCTAACCTACTTGCCGGTCCCCAGGGGATGTCTGTTCTGCTCTCAACCCTGCCCCATCTACACATTCCCACTCCACAACCGCCCAGCCCGCAATGTAAGGTAATGAAGCCCTGTAGCCACCCTCGAGGATGCCAGAGACCCAGGTCTCAGGAGCAGCAGTGAAGGACCTGAAAGGATCTCTTGCATTTTTTGCTAAGATTTTAGAGTACAGTTCTGGAGCTGAGGACCTGTGGACTATACAAGCTCTTGTGTCTATCCTGTAGCAAGGTTCATGGTCCCTGGTGTTCATTTTACTCAAGGCCTGGCATTCTGTGGCAAAATATGAGGTTAACTCTGCAACAGGAATTATTGCAATTATTTTGCACCATGGTAATAGCACAGCAGTGCTCACGGGCTCTGGAATCTGTCTGGTTCAATTCTGTCAAACTGCAAATGTCTCTGGGAGGGTAACATTGAGCTGTTGGTTTACATTGTGCCTGGGGAGATGACTCAGTCCCAGCTGCTTTCTGAAAGCACTTGACCCCCCGTTTGACACTCTGAAGCCCCTTTGTGCACTGGACTAAAACAAGCTTGTGCTACTTGGCTCACCTCTAGTGTATTCCTTGCACAAATCCAGTCTTTACCAAATGACGCATGACCGGCCTTGTAGTTTGTACTGTACAGGGGCTTTTTTGCTGGTGCTGACTTCTACTTTGGTGGAAGGCTGAATCCCTCCTGGCCTATGCGACCAGCTGCCTGCATGCCATGCTGGAGGCTGCAGGAAGTGAGGCAGGGTGCAAGGAGAATGACAGCTCTCCTGTAGCATTTGCAGCATGCTGTCCCTGCCTGGATATCACCTGCCTATGCGTCTGCTCTGCTTTAGACCTCCAGTCCCCTATGTGTCCTTGACCTCATCTCTCAAACCTGCCTGGGTGTTCCTCACATGCTTTCCTGATGCTCTGCTTCCCTTCCATGCCTCTGCCCCTACTCCCCACATCCCCATGTGAGTGTAATTGGTGGACATTTCAGTGCAATCTACTGCCCATGGGCAGAGGTTGGCAGCCTTTATGGAAGGGCCACTAAATGCCACCAGTGATGAATTTGTCAGCAGGAGAAGCAGCAGCTGCTGTAGGAGGGCAAGAGAGAGAGCAGATGGGATGGGTGGTAGCAAGCAGCACTGCAGAGAAACAGCTCAGGTGCAAAGGAATGCATGGAGCAGGGAAGTAAAGGGGAATACACCAGGGCCAGCTGCTCCGTAGCAGACCGAGTGGACCTGGAGGCATCTGTAAATCGGTGCTGGTGCCTCTGTTGCCCACCTGTACTCACACTGTTGGGCCTCTCCCTCTTGTCACCACATTGCTGCTGATGTCTGTAGCCTCTACAGGCTGGATACAGTTGCTTGGCTGGCTGGATCAGGCCTGTTGCTGACTCTTACCCTGGGAGGTCTGCATAGTCTTCATTTAGAGCAGTGGTTCTCAAAATTTTTAGGCTCAGGGGACCCCTCCGAAAATGCCAGCACTTCGTTTTCACACATTTTTTTGACCACAGAAAAAGAATAAAGTAATTCTTCTGTTGCAAAGAACTTGGAAAGACCACAGCAAGTCAGAATGTGTTAAACGCTGGGAAATTCTGTTTATCTCTGGGTTGATCTTGTGAATCATGTTTGCACACTTAACAGTGCTAGCAGGATGTGACACCCTTGAAAGAAAGTTGTGGCACTCCAGGGTGTTGTGGCACTCCGGTTGAAAATCACTGACCTAGAGCACTGCAGGACAGGAGGGCTTTTATGGTCATCCCTCTTACCTTGCAGACCAGTATGTGTATAGGTGACTGGTGCTGGGAAGAAGTATCTGTGCACTGACTGGAGGAGAGCAGGGCTGGGCTCAGGCTCCTTTGCAGCTTGTCCTGTGACCTTCCTTACTTCCATTTTATGGAGGCAGTTGTGGCTGCTGTTGGCAGTGCCCTGCAAACAGACCCATGGGGTGATGGGGTAGCCATGTGGCTTTGCTTTTTGTGCTTCATACCTAATGTTGTCAAGCTAACTCTTTTGTGCACCCATCCCCATTTCAGCCTGTTGGCCGTGGAGCTCGTCTCCCTGAAGTTTTCTGCATCATTAGCTGTCTGGGCTGCTTTGGATTATTCTCCAAGGTAGGAGCACCAAGTCCCATACACTTCCATATGCTGGATCATTTTGCCTGCCTGGCCCAGGCAGCTGGTGGTCTGTGGGTGTTGGTAAGAATCTCCCTGTTTTGGTGCAGGGAAGGATTTCTTCCTGTGGGAGTAGGCGGAGATGGCCCAGGCACTGAAGGCCACCTCTGTTTGGAGAAGGAGATGGCACTGGAGTGGACAGGATTGAGGAGCACTGAGCAGCTGGGGCTGTATGCTGTAATAAGTGAACAGTGCAGACCTCACCTGGGGAAACTTCTGGCCTGTTTGGGTGCTCAGAACGTGAACCTAGGAGCACGAGTCTAGTGCAGCCGCTGCTCCCCACAGGCAGGGTGTCTGTCAGTGCTTCATTGCCTTGCTGTGTCTGAAGAGTCATTTCTTCCCTTAGATCCTGGATGAAGTGGAGAAGAGGCGTCAGATCTCTATGGCAGTCATCTATCCATTCATGCAGGGCCTCCGTGAATCCCCCTTCCCTGCGCCTGGAAAAACCGTCACCATCAAAAGCTTCATCCCAGAGTCAGGGACAGAGGTTTGTGCTGGCTTACTACTATGTGCTCAGTCAGGCTCAGCCACATGGCTAGCAGCTTCCCCCACATTGGGAACTGCACTTAATATTGCTATGAGGAGGAGAAGTTGGAGCAGGAGTGGGTGGAGGCGTGTGTGTGTGTGGGGGGGAACCCCCTGCTTCAGCAGAGACTGGAAACATGTTTGGGTGAGCAAGTTCAGCAGCAAAAAAGTAGTTGGTGCAAAGTTTTTGCAAGAGTGATCTGCTGAGAGAGTTAAAAACCATTGGCATGTAATTATTTCCATTGAGCTTTGCATTAACACCTCCCTGCCATGAAGGGTACATTCACACCTCTTGAAACTTGTTTCACACTGCAGTCTTCTCTGTGCTCTGCTCCGCTCTGAGTGCTAGATGTTCTACATTAGAAAATTGCATCATTTTTAATTGAATCAATTTAAAAAATATCCATCCAGGGAAACTGTAAAAAGATCTAATGTAGAGGCATAAAAATCAATTTACTCCTTGCTAATGTCTGTGGTTAACTTAATTTAGTAAAGTTGTGCCTGTGTCAGTGTTGCATTTGCATAGCTAAATCCACTCTGCACAAGCTGTCTACCAGAGGTGAGCCCAGAGGGCCTTCTCTGCATTGCATAGCTGCACTGAAGTAACGTGGTTCTAAACTAAGGTTCGTACCGCCATGGCTTATGCGGTTTGGAACTGGTGGGAGCTGTGCTGGAGGCTGAATGAGCTCCAAGGTCTGTATAGATGCTAAATGTCCCTGTGTAGACGAGGCCTTGATTTTTTTTTTTTACAGGCATGCAATCATACAGGAGTCTTTCCAGGTAACTTTACAGCCACGTGGTTACATATATGTGGGACCCTCTGTGTAACTTAGCAGATCGTGCTGTCTGCGCACTCTAGCACCGGGCCATCCCTGCGAACTTGTCATTGTGTCACAGGAGATTTCATCATCCAGGAAGAGGGCTGATATTGTGCAAAGCTGTTGCCTGTTGCTTAATGCTCTGGCTGCTTGCAGAACTGCAGAGGCTTGAGGGGCTCTGGGAGCATTACTGGAGGGAATGTGGGAAGCACATGCAGGCAGCTGGAATGAAGTTGAGGGACATCAGAAAATGATGGGATGGTCTGAAAGCAGCTATTTGGACTGGACTGTGTGACTGGCCTCCATATAAAACAGTTACCAGGACTTGTACCAAACCCAGTGTTATACTAAACCCTCTGATTCTGTAGCCGTCTCCACTGTGAAGGGGCTGCTTAGTTCAATCAAAATCAAATTCTACTTATGGTACTGCATCTTGGGAGTGTGCTGCCTTACTCAAACTACTTTACAAGTAGAGTGCATGTGTAGAGAGACTCCATGTACAGGAAGTAAGGCAGAGGTGGATCATATCCCCATCCCATAACTGCTTATCTCTTTTGTGATGATGCACGCTGTGGCCTCTGGAAAATATGTTTAGAAGGCATCTTCGTTGGATTTTATGAGCAGCTATGTGGTACAGGGCCAGCAGACAAAGGCAGATTGACTTCCAACCATCAGAAGTGAGAAAAATTCTATCTAAAACAGGCTGCAGAAATTGGACTGAGGTCAGTTATCCATCTGAACATTTTGCCTAGGAGCACAGTGAATTCTTTATCACCTGTAGTTTTTAAATTGAGTCTGTGTACCTCTTCAGAAAGAAAGATTTGCTTTAGCTTACCCATAACTAGAAAAACTAGGTTACTAGAAAAACTGAATTAAGCTTTCTGGCATGTATTATTCAGGATATCCAATGTGATGGTCATCAGTTCTTTCTGGCCTTAATATCAGTACAGTCCAACAGCTAATAAACACTTTGGAGACTGGGCATTTTTGTTAAGGATTTAACACCATCACCCCATTTAAAACAGGCCCACAGTACCTTGAAGCCTCAAAAGCTTGTCTACACACAGGCTTGAAATGTTTAAGTGGAGGTGGCCTTGTGAGCTAAGCTATTTATATTAGTGGAAGTCGGTATATGAACAAGATCAAAGAAATCCTTCAGCCAAACCAGGGCAGGCCAAACCTGACTCTCCAGATATTTAGGTGCATGCTTTTCTATTTTGCCCTTGTCCGTCCCTTTCCAAGTAGCTCTACCCAGCTCCTGTCCTCAGTGCTGCCTTCAGATCCTCGCTGCGAGACTTGCTGTTATCAGAAACCCTTCTGTGGATCGTTGGTGTTGGGGATTATCTAGCTATACTATCTATGTTAATAAAGCAGCCGTTCCCTGAAAACTTCTTTTATTGGGAGCTTGTCCTGATTCCAAGCCATGTCATGGCTGCCTGGGGCACACGAGGAAAACCAGGGCTTGCCTGGGGACAAGGTGATCGATCACCTGCATAAATAGTTGGATTCCCAGTGTGGACAAGGTGATCCACCACACAGTCTACATGCTATTTAACAGTTTGACCTGTGGATGTAGCGGTTGTCTGTTCCAGATCTGCCACTGGTAGAGGCAGGTAGGTATAGACATCACCTTGCACTGGAAACTCTTTGGGGTGGACAATTTCTGTGACATGTCTGGCACATGGTGGGTGCTGATAAAATCCATGCTAATTACTGTTAATCTTCCTAGCATGCTTTTCATCTAGTATCACTTTGCCTTTTTGCTTTTTCCTTTTTTAACCTGCAGTAGCAAGCGAGGGCCAGCCCAGTGCTTTAATGTCATTAATTTGTGACTCATTAGATCACAAAGTGTTCAATCTCTCACCCAACAGCTCATTGAACTGACGCGGCCCCTGGACTCCCGGCTGGAACATGTGGAATTTCAGGCTCTTTTGCAGCGTCTCACTCCACGGATCATCATACAGATCTTTGCCTCTGCGGTTCTAGAGCGTCGCATCATCTTTATGGCAGAGGAACTCAGGTAGGGCCCTCGCATTTGTCCTGGGAACTCAATGCTCAGCTCTCAAGTGCTAGGCACGTGTGACTCCCCAGCTCTGCAGTATAGCCTGTAGATGCCCTAGACCTTACTGTTTGTTCCCAGTGTGTCAGAAGCACAGGATCAGACTGATTGCCATATTGGGATCAGGAGGGAATTTTATTCCACAATCCGATTCGCATGGACTTTGAACGCTTCTGCCTTCCTGCGGAGCATGCTCCTTTTACTTGGGTCTGTCAAGCAGATTTTGACATATTGCTGTCCTTGCACTGACACTTGCGTCATTGCACTGGCATCAAGTTAAGGTGTTGTTGGTGTAAGGTGTTCTGGGCATTGTGCTTGGTAGTTGTGCAAGCAGGTTGTTTGTGCAGTTTGCTTTGAATGGGCAACACCAGTGATTCTCCGCCATGTTTCCATGGTACCACGGGGTGTCAAGAGACCCTTTTAAGGGTACTGTGCAATATTAACACTGTTAGGTGTGCAAACGCCTACACGTTATTTACAAGAAAAACCCATGGGTTTCAAATAGGAATCCATATTGTCAAAAATACTCTGCTCTGCTGTGGTCTTCCTTAGTTTCATAGATTTCATAGACATTTGGGCTGGAAGAGACCCTGGAGGATCAT
>NW_017728934.1:4544348-4573900 GCF_001723895.1 Crocodylus porosus
TTGTGGAGCCCAAAACTGGATGCAGTACTCCAGCTGCGGCCTCACCAAGGCCGAGTACAAGGGGAGAATGACGTCCCGGGATCTGCTCGAGAACCATCTATGGATGCAAGCCAGCGTTTTGCTTGCTTTACTAGCCGCAACATCACACTGGCGGCTCATGTTCATCTTGTGGTCAACTATGACCCCCAAGTCCCTTTCATCTGTAGTGCTAACCAGCGTTGTTTGCAATAGAAGAATTGCTGTATTATCTTTCCAGAATCAAGAAGTGAATGAAAGCTAAGAGCTAGTATTTTCTGCAGGGGTCCTTGAGGCTAGCAAGGGAAGCCTTGAATCTAAGAAGTTTGAGAACCACTGAGCTAGGTGGTTTGGATGGGGTTTGGACTAGTCCAGCAGGGGTTTGGACTAGATGACCTCCAGAGGTCCCTTCCAGCCCTTCTGTTCCATGGTTCTATATGTCCATGCTAGAAAGCTGGAGAAAGTGAATGAGCTACCTCTCCTCTGGATCGCTCATTCACATTCTGTGTGTGGCTAGGAACACCTGAAAGCCCCAAGTGGTGGCTAATTTCTGCCTTCCTAAGAGCAGGAGATAAATCCAACCACAAGTGCAGAGAAGGAGAGAAGCAAGGGACCTCTCACCCTGGGACAACAAAGAGCATGTGCACGTGATCGGTAGCTGACCTGAAAGAGTACGTCAGGGACACAGGCTGCTCACAGAATAACCACACCCTGGAATCTGACCCCCCAGCTTAGTTCCTGGTGGAGACCTAAGGGTTAATTCTCTGTGCGCGGAACAGCCTGACACAGTAGCAGAGCTCTGCTCTCGCAGTGGCAGGGAAGTATAAACAGGCTCCTCCGTTAGTTATACAGCCTGCAGATTCCCATCTGTCCTCTGTCTTGGATTCCTTCTGTCAGACTCTTCTGCAGACTTGTGGCTGCCGGACTGTCACTCTACAGAATGAGAGATGAGAATTGATGCCATGGCAGGATCCTCTCTGTCCAGCTGGCGAACAGTGACTTCTCTTAGTGATGATGACTACGCAGAACACAGCCCATCCCTCTGAAGCCTGGCAATGGACAAATACGGAGTCCAGGGGAATTCCATATTCCTTTCTACCCTGATATTGTCTACCCTTTTGGGCTTTAATTGCAATCACCAGCTGACATAAATCAGAAGCTTTTTCAAGATTGCACTCTGGCACTGGCTGGCCTAATGGGCAAACAGGACTTGACTGTGTAAAGCGTCTACACGTGCACTTTAATGTGCTTTAGCTAATTTAATGTGCATTAAAATATCACAAAAAAAATTCTCTTTAGCTGATGCTTATTAAAAATAGGCTAACGTACATTTTTCTAGTATCTCACAATGGGGGTACTAGATTTAATGCACATTACCTAAAGCAAATTAATTAACTTGTAGATGTGCCCACTGATAAACCTTGAGATTTCAAATAGGAATCCCTGCTTCCTTCTTGTAAGAACTTGGGCCAGTCACCTTCCCACCTCACTTTCCCTGTCTCTAATATTGGGAAGCTGGTACTGACTTCCTGTAAGATGTGTTTTGAGATCTGCTGATGGAAAGCTCTGCAGGTTATTGTTGATGTGTAACCTTAGCAGCAATTTTGAATTTGTTTGTGTAAATGGCTCAGCGTATCTGACTCTCCCAACTTTCCTGCATCTAGGTAGTTAGTTTTCTTTTACAGTGCTGAATCACTGCTCAGGTTTCATGTTAGAATGAGAGTCATGGCTCTCCCAGCTGTGCTGTAACTGGGAGGTTGGGAAAGAGGAATAGGAGGTTTCCCATTCCCATGCAAAGTGAGGCAGATTGGTTGTTCAGCATTTTTTCATGGCGTGTGTTAAGGGGAGGAGGTGTCTGAAACAGAGTCATTGTTTTCTAATGGGACAAATTTTTGCTACCAAAAAGGTCAGCTTAGAGCTGCTGTTGAAGTGTTGGCGCCCTGCCATTGTGAGCACTGGTAGTGTCTCACTGCTGACAGCCACGCTTTCAACCCCTGGGATCATGAGATGGACTAAAACCATGACTTTTTTTAAGACAAAGTTTCTAGTCCCTTTTCTCTCCCCTCTAGTGTTTGAGTCTTTAATGGGGCATTTTTCCATCTTTTCTCCATATCTATAACTACTAAAAACTTACCTTTTCAAAAATAAAAGCTGAGGTTTGGTCATCATCACTAAGTCCAGGAACCTGGGATTTTAAAAAACACCTAATATCGAGCAAGTCACGATAAAACATCAACAGCTGGCAGTGCTGCCAGGAGTTGAGGGGCAGGGAGAGCTCATAAGACTAGGCCACTTGAACTGGGGGAATACTTTTCAAAAGTGCCAGTGACTTAGGATCCTCTGTCTTTGAGAGTCCCTGAGACTTGGGTTCCTATGGGACTAAGTCATTTTTAAAAATGGGGCACAAACTCCATGGAAATCTCACTGTAAAGCTGACCTGCTGGTATGCTGACCTGTGGGTCTGTAATCCCTGAAGGTGCCACATCTGTACTGTAATTGGATCCTTTGTTTGCTCTTCAGTGTCTTATCCCAGTGCATCCATGCCGTGGCGGCCCTGCTCTACCCCTTCACCTGGGCACACACCTACATCCCTGTGGTTCCTGAATGCTTGATCGACACTGTGTGTTGCCCCACTCCCTTCATGGTCGGAGTCCAGATACGCCACCTGCAGCAGATTCAGGATCAGCCTATGGAGGAGGTACTGCCTTGTGCAGCATCGAGAGTTGGCTGTGCTGGCAACTGGCTTTGAAGATAACTGTTTCCCCATTCATGCCCCATAACTGTTCCAGGCCCCTGAGTGAAAGACAGAGATTGTACCAGCTTTCTGGTGTCAGGGGAGAAAGAACAGGGCTACTCATTTGTTGCAGAAAGGAACAGCAATGGGCCAAGTTGTTTCCTAGGGCAGGGGTTGGCAAGCTTATAGATTCATAGATGTTTGGGTCAGAAGGGACCTTAGCAGATCATCGAGTTCAGCTCCCTGCCCTGGGCAGGAAAAAGCCAGGTGCATGTCTAGCCTCCTCTTAAAGACCCCCAAGGTAGGGGAGAGCATCACCTCCCTTGAAAGCCCATTCCAGATTCTGGCAACCTTTCCCGTAAAGAAGTTCTTCCTAATGTTTAACCTAAATCTGCTCACCATCAATCATGTCTAACCTAAATCTGCTCACCAACACTGCTTCTGACCCAGGCAGTACTGCGAGCTGCTGATTTCCCTCCCACCCCACCATTTCTTCCCCTGTCACCTGGGCCCCCACCCACTGTGTAGTGGCTTCCTTTGCAGTGCCCAAGCGCCCTTGCTGTCACCTTACCATGTGTTACTGACCCCTGACCCCAGGGAGGGGCAAAATCAGTATTCATGGTAAACAGCGCCTGCCATGTGGGGCAAGAGAGGGCATGGAGGGGGCTGCAGAGGGAGAGGGGGATCCGTAGCAGGGCCACTGATTTCTCATGGCACCACGGGCTGGATCCAGCTAGCGGGCCAACCCCTGTCCTAAGGTGACTCCCAACCTGCTAGGTAAGGCTAATGGGGTGCTGTATCACTCCCTGTAGATGGGCAGGGACCCTATCATCTTCTGTGGAGCGAAGGGGCATCCCTCCCCCCTGTATTCTGAATCAGCCTGAATCTCCCTCCTCTCGCAGCCTGTGGGGCTTGGTAGCTGTGGTGGGAGCATTTTTGAAAAGCTATCATACATGACATCAGGATCCCAAGCCTAACAGCCTCTTCTCCCTTCTGTGGGGATGGGGGTTGAGGGTGGTTTCTGGGGCAGTCAGTGGGATTGGGGTGGAAACTCCTGACTCACAGGCCTCCCAAGAGGCAGCAGATGGGGGCATCTTCCCTCTGGGCTGGATGTGCTCCTGTAGTGTGGGCTGTTCTGCCTTTCTTCAGCACGCAGGTAGTTTGGAAAGGCGGGGAAGGTAATGGTGGCCAGATCCCTAACAAACCTCCATCTTTGGCCTCAGTGCCTAAGAATTAGGTATCTTGCTCTAGCAAGGTGATTCAAGGAAGCAGGTCTAGGAAAGGTCATCTGAAGAACAATTCACAAGTATCTGCATAGTGAGTGTGGAACCAATAGAAACACTGAGCTTCAGGGCATGTCTGGACCCCTGCCCCTCTCTGGTGTGATTTAGATATGTTAGATGCCTTCAAAAGTACTTGAGCCAAAGACCAGCATCTTCTTGTGAGGGTCAAGTGTAACAGGGCAGTGGCAGTGGCTATGGTGCCCTCCTGTATATAGCTTTGGTTAGACCACTCACCCTGGAAGACCTGTGACAGGTCCTGGTTTCTGCTCCCAGGACTACTCATACATTTTGCAGTAGACCGTTGTTGAACAAAAAGCAAGATCTGTCTCGACCAGGGACTGGAACCTCGTTGCACGGGGGTGGGATGGAAAGTGCCCTCTTTACCCGGTGGCTGCCCTGCTGGTTAGGGCACTGTCTTAGGAGGTGGGAGTTTGAAGCCCCACAGGTAAAGGAAAGCCTAGAGCGCAGCTCACCCACTTCTCAGGGGAGCATCCTAGCCTCTAGTCTGTTATACAGAAGTGGGGAGGTACCATCACCACATTTTGCTGATTTTTGCTGTGTTTTTGAATAACTGTGACCATGGAAACTGCTCTTTGTGCTGGACTCGGCGCTGCTGGTATGTACTAGGCCTGTTCTCTGCTGGATTGGATCCCCTGGGGAGTTAGATGCCTGGCTGCTATCCTGGCACAGACAAAACCCTGCATTTAGGCAGCTTGGGATTCTCGCAGTCAAATACACAGCTGCCAAATGAACGTATGTGCCCAAGGGGTTTGAGGCTGCTGGAATGGGAGTTTCTGATTCATTGTTAGGGGCTTTCATTCTGTGCAAGTCCCTTTTTAGGCACTTGGGCTGCCTTTCCAGATGTGCCTCTGCTGTTTATCAAGCACTTTCCCTTTGCCTTGGTCTTACTCAGCAGTCCCAGCTTGGAGGTGGGCCAAGCAACTTGGGGCACATAGGATTGATTTTTGAACGATGTCTGCATCCAAGTGGCTTTGCTGTACTAACCCTGGATGCTCTCTGTCACTTTTAGGTTCTGCTGGTCAACTTGGTTGAAGGAAAGATCTTGACTTCGGTAGGTGTTCCTCATATCAGAAGCACCGCTCCTGCTGCCCAGCCCCGGGTGCCTGCAGCGTACTTGTTTTCCTCTCAGGCTGTTACATGGCTTTTAAAAAAAATGTTCTTAAGGCCCTGTAGACGCCCGAATACTGGCTGGTCAGGGAATAACACACAGCTCTGCCCCACCTGACAGTGATTATTTGCATTTTGCAGGCTTAAGGGAGAGGCCTCTTCCCTGAATTCTTACTAATCAACTGCCCAGGCTCAGGGGGGCTGGACCTGATTATCTGTAAGGTCCCTTCCAGCCTCTACTGACTATGAAATGATGAAATGTAACGGTAGTTTTCTGTGTTAAAGACACACAGGGCACTGCCCTCCGGGGAGAGAACAATGGATGTGTATTGCAGATTGATTTCTCAGGTGTGGTTGCATTGGTAGGAATAGCAAGGGGGAGGTGGTATCAGAAAGAGAGGTACCACATTCTCTGGGGAAGGTCTCTCTCCATGACCTTTTGGAATGAAAATGAATAGGCGATGGCATCTAATGATGATTAATAACTACCACAGAGACGGTGGTGATCCTGGCCCTGGATCTGTGGTAGAGTGTATTTCAGAGGGTTTGGGAAGGAGATGGTTTTAATTCCCAGGATGGTTTAGTCTTGAAGACAAACTCAGAAGTAAGACTCCTATCTCTGTGGTGCTTCTGTTCCCGCTGCCCTTAGAGACTAATGGTCCCAGGTTGCCCCACTTTGCAGTAGCTGGGTAACTTAACAACACTCTTGTTTCAGGTTGGGGATGAAGAGGAGGTGTTGCCTGCTAAGCTGCAGAGTGAGATGCTGACATCTTTGGATAGACACAACAGCAACAACAACGTACAGAGTAAGCAGAGGAGTCTTGTGTCTTGAGTTCACACAGAGCGACTGTTGGGGCTCCGGGCAAAGCACTTTTCCTGGGCACCTGCAGTTTGCACTGCCTCCTAGCTGCAGTTCTCTAAGGCTATGTGTACTTCAGTCCCAAGCACCCTTTAAGAGCAAGCTGCTGATTTGGAGAGCACAGCTAAGTACCCAGACTAGATCAGCCAAGACCCTGAAACAACATGCCTAGACCCAAGCAGGGGCAACTCGGGCCTCGTCCTTCCCAAGGGGGAGGATTAAGCTCCCTACAGCTTGATGTGTGGGTGGATTTTCTGCGGCCTCCGTTGCTACAGCTCCACTGAAGGTCATTGGAGGTAGAGCTGTGGCAGCTTGCACCAAGTGAGCATTTGCCTCAGATGCCATTACACTGATACTGTAAAAGACAGGTCTGAATTACCACGGATCCCAAGACACTTCTCTGTATGTCTGTGGTTCTTCTCCATCTGCTCGCTCCACGAGCTTGCTGTTGCTCACCGTGATGCCCCCTGGAGGTGGGTGCGTTCCCTTCGGGAGCGTTGTCTTTTTGCAGATGGCGGGATGCTTGCTGTGTTCTTTGAGTAATTGTCCGCATAGCCGTTCTCATGGGTGTTGCGCCCTGGAGCCTTGACGGGAGAACTTGCGTCATGGCAGTATCCAAAACAAGCGCTCCAGCTGAGGCCAAGGCAGACTTCCTGCTCCTGAGTTCCTCTCAACTATCCAGCCAAGTTGCAGCTTCTTCCATCAGTCTGCTTTGTGGCCTACAACTTATTCAAAGCTCTGCACAGCTTCTGTCTCATTGCCTTTTCTTATAACTTTTTTAGTTGACTTGGTAACTCTTTTCCTTGTCCTTCCCCAAGTGCTTTGGGAGCAAAGGCAGAAGACCTCAAGTTTGAGTTGGGGCTGGTGCCCTTGTCGTCTTCATCCTCTGTTGATCTTCATTTAGCTGCACCATGTGAAGCAACCATTTTACAGACCTGCTTTTTGCTTTAGTTCAGTTTAATTTAGTTCTCTCTTACCTGTCATTTTGACATGTGAGAGTCTCAGTCACTCTGTTGCAGGACAAAAAAGCCTGTTTCCCCTTTGGTGTTGGTGTTGCCAATGCCTCCGTGTTTCATCACTGCCCTTTCTGTGAAGGGGTGACTTCTGTTTCAGACAGCTTTACGTACTGTTTAAATTACTCGGGCGATTTTTACATCCTCAAGAGATGTGATACATGCAGAGCCTTCAAATCCAGAACCAGGAAGGAAAGGAAGAGGCAGGGGAGGGAAAGGAAATCTTCTTAGACAAGGCCATGGGTCTGGCCTCCAAAAGTTCCAGTCTTCATGAATGACTGGTGATAATGGGTGAAATGGAAACAGTGCAGCCTTACTGTCCAATCCCAAGCTCAGCATGCAGGGCTGGGTGATGATATAATAAGAAACCCCAGCAACTCATAAGTTAGTTTATTCTGCATGGTTTAAGTCTGGGTTGTAAAGCTTTTTTGGCCCCCACAGGCCAAATCCACACCAGGTAGTTTCCTACAAACCAGACTATCAGTGAGCGGTGGTAGCAACGCTGATCCTCGTGGCTGCCGGAGCTGCAGTTTTGGTGTGACTCCAGAGCCCAAGGAGTCAATGCCATTGGCACTTGTCCTCCTTTTTCCCTTGCTGCCCATCTCAGTCACCAGGGGTAACTTCTACCCTCTGCTGAAATCAGGGTGTGTAGGGGAAGGTGAGTGGCATTAACTGGAGTTGTGCTGAAAGAGCAGCTCCAGGGATTAACACTGCAGTCCTTGTGGCTCCGGCAGCAATGGTAGCAAGCTCTGTGGGCCATAACTGGCTTGCAGAGGTGGACGGTTTTGCCCACAAGAAGCCCCAGGGGACCAGATCTGGCCCATGGGCTAGTTTTGATAGATCTGTGAGGGGCCAGGGGTCATTTTTTTGCAAAAATAAGTATATAATAGTACTAAAGCAACTGAGAGAGACTACATGTGGGATTTATATATTGAGTCACTTCAGAGTAATACTCCACTGTGAAAAATCACCCAGGCCTTCTTGCTCTGAACAAATTCAGAGACAAATATTTTGCTTCATAATTGTTACCGTCAGAAGGGACTGCAAAGACAAGGAGAGAAATAATCCATCACTAGAGAGGGCAGCCAAAGGTCCAGAAGATGTAGGATTTTTTTGGCTTTGTAAAGCAGAGGAGCCAGTGACCCTGAAAATCTGTGAAATATAGATCTAGGAAAACCTCCTGACACCTAGACATCCTTCTGCCACTATAGATTATGTCTGGTTCATTAGCACAGTTATCTGCCCAGAGCTGTCCGTGCAGGGCAGTGCCATATGCCAGTGGCTGTTATAGCTCTTTACTGATTTAATCTCTAAAAATTGGGTGTTGATGTCTGAGGGTGATGACAATTGCTTCTGACACAAGCACAGTTTGTGAATTAGATCAGTGTAAGATGAGATCATCCTTCCAGCCTCTCTGTCAGCTAGTGCATGCGTGGTTTGAAAGTTATAGGCACATTTTTATTAGGTTGTATGCAGTGCGTTAAGGTCTGTGGACACAAGGTGTTACAAGAAAAGCAAAGCATGGCTGTTCCAGGTACCTGTCCATTGCACATAGAGCTGCTGCTACTGTAATGACTGAGCATTTAAATCCCAGGCTGGGTCTGAGCAGCAGTTCAGTTCAACTACTTATTCAACTACAATTCAGGCTACTAAGCAAATGGCATCTCCAGGGCTTTCTCCCATTTTTCTTCCGCACTTGGGAACGGGGACCCATACAAGTTGGCATAGGTCAGGTGTTACTGCTGCATTTAAACTGAAGAATGTCGATTGATTTCTCAAGGCAACTCCTTTCAGGGTCAAACAGAGGGTGAGAGGGATGGTCTAGTAGGCTGTACACTAACTGAGGCTTGGGTTCGATTCCCTGATCTGCCACAGAATCAATGTGCCTTTGGACAAGTCACGTAGCCTCTAGCTATAAGTCTCTGTTTCCTGTCTGAAAAATGGGGATAATAGCAGTGCCCTCTTTCCAGGGATAAGTACATTAAACATGGTAATATGCTGAGGTCATGGGCACCATGTAAAAACTTCATAGACAGTGGCTCCTGTTTCCCAGCCGTTCATGTTTCTCTTTTTCCTTCCAGCCTCTGAACAAGTGAACGCCCAGGTTTCGGAGTGTTTTGTGCACTTCTTTGTCCGAACTGTTGGCCACTATGCATCGTACATCAAATGGAGCAAGAGCGGGCAGGGCAACCTGCAGGAGCGAGCGTTCTGCAAAGCCATCACCTCCAAGTCCTGCCGCAAGTTTGTGAAAAAATTTGTGAAGACGCAGATGTTTTCCTTGTTTATCCAGGAAGCAGAAAGGAGCAGAGCAACCCAAGAAGGTAGACTGTACCATCTCCTCCCCTTGCCCTGCTCACAGCTAATGCCTGGCAATCTGGCAACTGCAGTGCCAGCACTGGGGGTTAGTGGTGCCTGAAATAATGACAGTGTTTTCAGAAGAGTTGGGTAATTATCACATTGGTGGATGTGCAGAAACCGTCCTTTGGATTGCTTGGATTAGAGCAGGGAGGGTTCATTTACCTATCTGGTCGTGCAGGTGAGAAATAATTGGTTTTGTGTGGCTGCCTCTGAAAGCATAGCCAAGGAGAAAAGGATAAAATTGCTATGAGAGAGGACGGTTTAGATCGGTGTTTGGACAAGGCTAAACCTCTCTCAGACATCACAGCTGTTATGCACCAACTGAAGTGGTCACCTGTGTTGGATGCAGAGCTACTGCCTCTCTCCCCACAGCAACCCTTGGTGGAGATGGGAATTGAAGATTTCAGAATATCTTTCTTCTTTCTTGCAGTATATTCTCCTCCCCCAGGCCAGTATCTGAAACTAATACAGCACAGCTTAGATGAGAGCTTGCTGGGCTGGAGCTGGAGGGACCTGGATGCTATTCCAGGCTCTGCCCACTGCCCTGTAACTTTGGACAAGTTGTCTATGCCTCATCTTCTCCATCTGTAAAGTGGGGATAATGATACTGGCCTTTCTCAGGTCTGCTGATGAAAAGAGCTTCATAGGAGCCAGATCATGTTGTTGTCATTTCCAGGGAGACCTTTACTAACTTGTCACAGGCAGCCAGCTATCTGGAGCTGTTGTGTGTTCCCCCTTCAAGCCGTTACCTCTTTCAGGTGAAATCAGGCAGTTTTCCCAAATGAGACCAGGTCTTACAGTTCCTGTCCCAGATTCTCCCTTTGATCAACTCAGTATGCCTTAGATTCAAGCCTGCAGTTGTGTTCTGCCCAGGAGTAAAGACACCAGACTTTCTTTTATTTTGAACCAAGGCATTTAGGTGCAGACAGATCTTAAGACAATAAACAGCCAACACATGTTTGTGTGTCTTTTCTCCAGCTTCCCTGGCCTGTCTCTGCCTTCTGCCTGAATCTTCCCACTAGGAACCACTCTCACACACCCTTGCCCCTCCAGTGGGTTCTGTAAACCACTCAGTATCCCCTTGATCTCTGAGCTCCCCGCACTGGCGGAAGAACTGCTAACTTCCATTCGCACCTGTCTTGAACACTCCTCCCCACTCCCCCCCGCCCCAATGTTTAGAGATTGCTAATCTAAAGCCTTGCCTTGACTTCCTGGTGGTCTTTCCTGTGCCCCCTGGTATGTTAGTCAAACAGGAAAATCTAATAACCCCGCATAACTGCATAGCAAGTTTACCTCCCTGAGCAGTAGGGGTGCACCGATAGAGAGTCTGGGGGCCGACACTGATAGCCAATTTTTAAGGAGGCATATCGGCCAATACTGATCTGATTTCTGATACAGCTGCATGTAGCTGGTAAGTCTGTTGCGGTGGAAGGAGGAGGGGAGGAACGTGGGGAGGGCGGGGAGCAGATCAAGGCCTCTGCACTGAGGGAGGGAGTGGGGCTGGGGCAGCAGGGGAGAGCGTGAGCCTCCTGGATCTGGGCAGCGTCGGCTGCAGCTGCGGGCTGGGACCGGGGCTGCACCAAGCTCTTCCTGGTGGGGGTTGGGCTGGCTGGGCTGCACTCAGGGCAGGTAGCAGCAGTGCTGGGAAGGGGGCTATGGGGAGGGGCTGCAGGTACCCCACATTTTGCTGTAGCCTAACCTGAAACCCCGCTCCTAGCGCTGTTGCCGCCTGCCCTGAGCACAGCCCTGGCCCAACCCTCCCCCCATGCACCAGGAAGAGCCTGGATCAGCCCCAGCCTGCAGCTGCAGCCCCCCCCCCATGCCCCCACAGGGTGTGTGCAGCAGCAGGAGACCCCCGGATGATCCCTCACCCCCCACCACTCCGGATGAGCCCCGGCTCCGGCCCATGTCCTACCCCGCCCTGGCTGGGCAGTGCTACCCCAGCCCCCGCCCCACTCCCTCCCTCACCGCAGGGACCTTGATGTGTGTGTGTGTGTGTGTGTGTGTGTGTCCATGCCTTCCCTCTCCTTCCACCACAACATACTTACCAGCTGCACACACCTCTCCAAGCTGTCAGTCTGCGCTCCTCACTGCCTGCATGCTGTGCTGAGGCTGTGTGCATGCATGGGTCATTTATTGGCCAAATTATCAGCCACATTAGGCCAATTTCTGATGCAGTCAATTTTCTTTATATTGGTGCTGATCTGATATTGGAGTGATATATAGGTGCTCCTCTACTGAGCAGGCCACACATGGTATATCCATAATTTTTAGATAACCTAAACTGATTACATGGTGGCTTCCCCTCTGGCGCACAGCTTGCCAGTTAATCAAGGTGAGATTCAGTCCCTCTCCTGCAAACTTGTTACGTATCAGTGCTTTCATGTACTTTTCCAAGCTGCTGCTCTTACCTTATTATACTGGAAAGATAGAAAAGATCTCTAATCCATTAAGGCAGGTGTCTTATTGGGATGCCTCAATATCGGTGCCTGTCTTATATATGCCTGGATGGGACAACAGATCAGAATAGTGAAAGCTGAGCTAATTTATGGATTCACAGATGTTAGGGTCAGAAAGGAACCTCAGCAGATCATCGAGTCTGACCCCCTGCCTAGGCAGCAAAGAGTGCTGGGGTCAGATGGGAAGTTTCAAGATTCATCAGAAAAGAGAGAGCAGTGGAAGCATTCAGCACACTAAGAGAAGGTGTAAAGGGGTGTGGAGGTGGGGTAAGAGTCAACCAACATATTCCTACTCAGAACAAACTTCCCAGTGGTACAGCTGGTTGGTAATAGGGCATGCTTTTGTATGTGGTACCTGGAAAGCTTAGGCTGTCTACACTGCTCCAGGCAGGATTATTGCAGGGGCAGTAGGCATGCCTGCACCAAGTTTAACCTGGCTGGCTTGGATACTAACAGCAGTGAAACTTTGGCAGCACAGGCACCTGTACAGCCTGTCTCCCTGGATCCCCACACCCTTGTACAGCCCGCGCTAAAGTCCGTGCTGCTGCGGCTGCTCTGCTGTTCGAACCTGACCCGGTAAAGCTACTTCATGTTATTCCTCTGTGTGCTGCAATTACGCGCCCCGTTGCAGCACAGACTTACCTGAGAGCCACATGCCAGTAAATGGTGAATGACCCTGGAGTAGGAGATGGGCTGGCTGTAACATAACATCTCTCTATGATCTTCGGAGCCTGGGATTTTTCTCCTCTTGGTCACATTCAGCTCACCCTTGAGTTCTCCAGTAGCTGGTGCGGTGTTTTAGTTCTCCTGCTGGCAATGTGCACCCCAAATACTGCAAAATATTCCTAGACCAGAAGAGCCTGGGCCTGCACCCTGGCTGTCAAGGAGAGTTTTGCCCGTTTCTTCAATGGGAACAGGATCAGGCCTGTAATCTTATCACAGGTTTGAGCAAAGCAAATGTGCCTATTCCAGTGGAAATCATCTGTGAGGGGCCACATCTGAAAAGCAGTTAGGACCCAGGAGTCCATGCTCCTCTCGTTTTCCTGAGATAAAATCTGCTTCTCCGACTTGCTTCATATTTTACCGAAAAAAAATCTGAGCCACAGACCCCAGGAACACTTGGAGGAATGTAGTGAGTGTAAGTTAAAGTCAGGTTACCCCAGAATGCATCTTTTTGTTGAATCTTAACCAGGGAGAGGCTACCGTGTGGCCATAATGTATGTAGCTATTCAGGATGCTCCTAATTCTTACAATTTCATGCTCTTTGCTGGTCCTTAGAAGTGAAGGGCATGTGGGTAAGAAATACAGAATTTAGTTGCTATAACCAGAGATGAGTCTGTAGATTAACAGCTTGCAACCAGTCTGAGTTTCCAGCAGGCCAGCTGGATGGTGAGTTTTGTTCTCCAGCCATCATGTGTCAACTGACATGATTTTAGTTTTGCATAATCTCAAGTCAGCTTCACGTCCCCATAATGTGGGACAGTTTGTTTCAGCTCCAGTTTACCCCCAGGTGCACAGCAGCAGGTTTTGTTACTGCTTAGTGTAAATGAAGATCAAATGCTGCCGATAGCGCACTTCCTGATGTAGGCTGAGAGGAGTTTGTGGTTTATGTCCTCATTTACTGGAAACACTGGATTCTGTTCCTGTAGTTAAATAGGTCCCCCAGCCCCTTGGCTGAGAAATTAATCTCTGTATCTCCATCTCCTTGGCATCTAAGTCCCACCATCATTGATATGGTAAAACTGCCCTGGCTCCTTATATTCCTTGCCCTGATCTCAGTCTACTCCAGTCCATCTTCGGGTTCTGCGCCTTGAGCTCTGGTTGATTGTTTCATTTCTTTGGCTAACTTCTGCTTGCACAGCACACAGCACATTAAATACAGCAGAAGCCAGCCTATGACCTGAGTTATTGGGAAACCGGAAAGTGGCACGACTGATCCAGCTTTTTCTTGTCCACAGGGTGCTACTTCCAGCAAAAAATAGCTGAATATCAAGAACAAAAGAAACGGAGAAATTCCTGAACTACTGCTCTTAAAGAGAGGAGCCTGGCTGGGCAGATTGCTGCCTGTAGCTGTACTCTATTTGGACTGAGCAAACGGCTCTTTCAAAGGCAGAGAGGCTTGTGGACTTCGCTGGCTGTGGGCATCTCTACCCTCCTCCACCTATCTGTGAATAACGAGA
This sequence comes from Crocodylus porosus, assembly GCF_001723895.1. NCBI lineage: Eukaryota > Metazoa > Chordata > Crocodylia > Crocodylidae > Crocodylus > Crocodylus porosus. The sequence continues at coordinate 4,558,378 of NW_017728934.1, forward strand.
AGCCTAGTCAGCACAGGAGCCCGATTCCTCCTCTGTCTCTTCTTTTTCAGGGCATGATTGCATTAGAAGGCTCTTTTCTATGCAGCTAACAAACAGGCCTGGGATTGCTTTTGCAGTCCAACTAACCTGCAACATCTGAACAAGTAGCAACCCAGGTCCTGTAACAAGTGCCTATTGCTGTCGATGCTGAAGAGAAGCATGGACTTTATGTGAAAGCTGAGTGAAACCGAGGTGAGAGTGTGGGCTTGCTCTGAAATGCCCAAGGATGTAGAATAATTGTTGCAATAGAATGTATTGATAGAAAATATTTTAATTAAAACAATCTTTTTCAGCCGAGCAGTGTCCTGCAGAGTATGGATTTCTGAAGTGGTTGTGCTTGTGTTTTTATGGACACATTTCTTTTTTTAGAACCTGAAAGAGCTAGAAGTAGCTCACCTGGTTTTGGTGCAGTTTTGTTTCAGTCACCTTTGCTTGGGTGTTCAAAACAGCATCCTAAAGCAGACTGAGGGAGCAGAACAGGGATTTAAAATAGATAGGCTTTTTTGCACTAGGGTCCATTTCCAGATGCTGTGGGGGACGTGTGCTGCAGCAAAGGAAATGAGAAATTTTGCAGTTGGAGTTTGGAGGAAGTGTTCAGATCTAGCAGTGTCTGTTTCTGAACAGCTCTATGGGGGTTTTTTTGTGCCTGTTTTGGAAGATGAGTTTTAAAAGCCTTTGTAGTTAACACTAGTGAATCCCACGAAAGATGATGTTTGCAACAGATTTACCAGCAGGTGCTGGCCTTCTCTATGCCCTAGTAGTGCATTCTTCTAGAGTACATAGTCTGAATGTGGGATGGAGTGGGCAGTAAATGCTACCTCTTGGTCCCAAATGGAGGACTTAACAGGATGTGGTCAGGTATTCAGTCCTGTGAGAGCAGCAACGGTTGTACTGGAAGAGCAGGCTGCACCGTTTTGAAAAGTTGCTGAAAGCTTACACACTGATGCATGAAGTCATTGCTACATTTACGTTCTAGAGATGTCCAAGATATATTCTTGAAACATTGCTGAAGCTATGATTCGTTATTACTAGGTAGCACCTAGTAGTCCCATCACAGACCAGGACACCAATGCAAAAGAAAATGCCCATCCCTGCCCCAAAAATGTAAATGTAAGCGATTTGGCCTGTGAACACTGCTGGGGTAAGAACATAAGGACTGGAAGGAAACTATTCCATTCTTAAGTCCAGTCCCCTGTTATCACCGGCACTGTAATATTATTGAGTTTCATCTTAAAATCATTTGAGCTTTCTTGCACTTCCTACTCCCATAGGAAATTTGTGCCAGAAGCCGAATCCTTGGTAACTTTTCTCTGATTTCTAGTCTAAATGCCTTTTTGCCTAATTCCCATTCAGTTGGATGTAGAAGAAATTTATCCTGGATCTATGTAAGTTGTAAATCCTAGATGCAAACTACAGGGGAAGGGCAGCGTGTTGTAAGTGTGTGAACCTATAAACAACAAAAAAATAAAGCTTTCTAATAGACTTCACACCACCAGATTTCAATTCTGAGAAAATTCAGTGGAAAAATACATTTTTGTTAGGGATGTATTCGGTAGCCGTGTTGGCCTGAGACAAAAAAATGCAAAACTCCAGAACTTTTGTTTCAGAGATGATACCTTTTATTAGACCAACTAAGAAATTGCAAAAAAATGTATCTTTTTCTGCAAGTTTTGGGCAGACATGCCTGTCCCCAGGCTCATGGAAAATTCAAGATGGTAAAAAATCCCCATAGGTGGAAAATAAACTTCATTTTTGTACAGAGGATGCTGAGTTGGGCCTTAAACTTCATTGCTGAGCAAGAAAAGATTTCTACACCTCCCTGCTTCTCTGCCATCTGACACCACCAGGGAAGGAAATCCTGCCTTACCTGCACATCAGAGAGCACCTCACAAAGACACTCTCCTGGACCCAGAGGAACAGACTTCCACCTTCAGCTTCCTCTGTGCAAAAATGAAGTTTATTTTCTACTGATGGGGACCTTTTACCATTTTCCCTGAGCCTGAGGAAGGGCGTGTGTGCCTGAAAGCTTGCAGAAAAAGGTAATTTTTTGGCGACTTCTTAGTTGGTCTAATAAAGGTATCATCTTTGAACTAAGAGTTCTAGAGTTTTGCATTACATTTTTGTTCAAAATTGGACCACAGAATTTTCCCTTTCAGGCAAACCCACAACAAAAAAAGTGCCTTTCAAAAGGGCCATCACTTGCTGTTTTCAGCCACTTCCATAAGCTGTCAAAGGCCATTCTTCACCTGTTGGGGAAAGCCATAAAGGCAATGAGGAACAACCAATCAGTCTTGATTACAGCAAGCACGAACATTTTGTTATCTGGTTTGCTGTTGACAGAGGAAAAATGTCTGAAACTAGCTTTCATTTCTTAAAGGACTTTCTTTTTTTTTTTAAATTCAAATGAGCATTTACCATGGAAGTAGCTCAGAGTCTGTGGTTTACAGCTTGTCATTGCATTTTTTTTAATACATTTAAAACCCCTTTCCATCTCAGTTACCCTCTGTCACCCACGCACAGGAAATTTCCTCATCATTTTTGTGGCTTGTGAGGGAAAGCTAGCTCAGTGAGGTACAGGTTACATGTTGTTTTCAAGAGAGTTTTGTACTCCGGTGCTCCAGGAAGTTCAGTAGACTCTTGCTGTGACGGCCTCTCTAGTAGCTCGTTAATACAGAAACGGGGAAGTTTTTGAGTTGAATGTGCAACTTGATGTCTCTTTGGACACATGAAATATAATGCCCATGCTCATCCCAGTCACTTTTTAATTTAATTGTATGGTCTTATGTCCATACATATATCTAAGATAACCTGTAGCATAAATAAGACTGTATCATACTGTATAAGTGCAAGGGGGTAGAATTTATTTATTCCATTATTTATTACAGGCATTTATATATTACCATAGCAACTGGGTGTGCTTTACATGGCACAGATTACAGGAGAAACATTTCTAAAGAGCAGGGAGCAAACATTCCACACGCTACCACCTGGGATGGGTAAAGTGTTATCAGGACAGAGATTAAAAAAATCTTCCTAGTATGCTAAATGAAAGGCTTGGGGTAAAATGCATCATCTTATAACATTCCCTGAGCATGAGCTGCCTTCAATTTAGATGCATTTCCAAAGTGAGTGCTGGTCCTGCTCCTTTCCAGGCCTCACTCATGGAACATTACTGCATTCTCCACATGACTTGTATCCTCTGGGATCAGACAGGCAACAATAGTAGGAGGAATAACTAGCTCTTAGCTCCATTGCAGATTGGTGGGGACTTGGGTTTCCTGCCTTGTGCTCTGTTGAGCCATTTGGTGGCATTCTGCATCTTGTCACACTAGTGTGAAAGGCTACACAAGTTGCATAGAAACCAGGAATCAAGCCTTTAGAAACATACAATTCCTCTGGTCCCATAGAAGTTCCCTTGGCTTGCAACAGGAGTTCTGTAGAACAGCATATTCCCAAGGCAAAAGGAATTTTAACACATCAGGACTGTAGCCAGTAAGCAGCTGACCATATGAATTGGCACATCTATGATTGATGAGCTCATTTTACAGGCTAATACAGCTGTGCCTGGCCTAAGTTTTGCATTTTTATTTTAAAAGTTAAAAGGCAGAATACATTCCTGTTGCAATTAGCTTATGTGCTCACAAAAAGTTCAATTAATACTGATTACAACAGGTTCAATTCTGGGCCTGCCCTAGAACTCTGCGTCAGCACATATACCCTTAGACTATCATATAACCAGTAACAAAATGATCATATGGCAAAAGATGTAATGGCATTTTAGGAGAAATATTTGGCACTATGATTTTGCCTGTTCAACTTGATAGACTGTGTAGCTTCTAGTATCTCAGTGAGGCCCAGTTAAAGTATAGAATTGAAAAATCCAGACTATTACTGACCCCATCAAAACTACTGGGAAGCTATTAAGGGATAGATTCAAAAAGGATGTAATTTGAGGCAACTCAGTCCAAAACTGGTCCTGAAAGCCCTCTCATTCTGGCATTTCATGGTGAAGGTGCCTAAACTCCATTAAAAATACTTTTTTTTTTGGAAAATTTCCTAGGCATCTAGCTTCACTTCTGCACCATGGTAAAACAGCCCCAGCCTTGGTGAGGCTGGGGAGCTTCATGCCTAACTCCAATCAGGATTCAGAACCTAGGCATTTCTTGCCCAAGTCCTTCAGTGGCTCCATCTACTAGGCATGCCCAGCATACCTGCAAAATGCAGAGCCTCAGAATCCTCCTAAAACAAAATAGTGCACTTGATTTTTTTTTATTAAAGCAAAGCAGCAGTGCACTGTTTATAATGCCTAGAGCTTAGCATGTTTTACAACTGGAATGATCATGTTCAAATTCTTCAGCTTGGTATTTCCATGTCATGAGATGTCCACAACTACCAGACACTTGATTAGTTGGGGTGCTGAAGCTGGACTACCAGACAGAAAGCAATTCATAATTAATTGGGCTAGAGGCCTTGCTGTTAGAGCAGTCACCCAAGCTGGGGAAGTGCTAGGTTATGACCTCTGCTTCCAGGGCCATTTCTGCTGCCTCTGGAGCAGGGACCAGAACCTAGAGCTCCTCTCACTCAGGTAAGTGAACCAACCACTGGCTATACAGTCCGATCCCTCTTGGGACATTTTCATTGATTCAGCAGATCTTGAAGCTATATGACTGTGCAGCAAAGAATTCAACATGAGGGATGGCTAGTATTCTCACCCACAACAGCAGAAAGCTGGGTGGCTCAAGGACTCTTGGGAGATTAGATGCAAGCTTGAACCCCGCTCACACTGAAGAGTGAATTGAATCTAGCTATCCCACTTCCTAGGCAATACATGTAGCCAATGGATAAATGGTTCCCAAACTTCACCAGCTGTCCTTAATTGAACTGCTAATTGAAAAGGGGGTGTGGTACCAGTCTGATCCAGGCACCTTTTAGGATGGCCTGAGGACCAAAGTTTAAGAACAAGTACATTACACTGTTAAAAAATGGTGGGCACTAGGTCTTCCTTCAGCCATATTTAAAGAGAAAAAAAGTGAGCTCTGCCCAATTCTTTCAAAGAACAAGCTAAGCACCTAGGAGATGGTTCCAGGCTGTGGACTGCAAATGGAAACAGGCACTTTCTAGCAGTCTTGAGTGAAGTATCTAACTCTCAGCGCGGGGCTGGATTTTAGACATACCTTTATCCGCTGTGTTTCCTACTGACTAGCTCTAGACAGATTCCTGCGCAGTGTACTTGGGGCTTCAGAGTCCAGCTGAGGGAGCTCTCTTTCTACACTGTGCACAAGATCAAGGTGCTTCACTCAAGATTTTGAATTCCACTTTGGGCACCAAGCACTTAAGTAAGGCATGGCAGCATGTAACTTTTAGGTGCTTAAGTTCTTTGCTGGTTCCAGCCGTTAGGTTCTTTGGGTGCCTGTAGACATCCTGGCTGTTCCAACACGTTGTAATTGCAGCGTGTCGGAGCCAACTCGATTAATCGAGTCTGCTGGAGCATAGTCATTACTGTGTTCCTGTCAGCCCCGCATCTCGCGTATCCATATCCCTGCAGTTCAAAATGGCGAACTGACCTTTAGTTCAAGTGTCCCCACCGCCATTCTGAAGTGTGGGGATGCTGATATACGAGATGCTGTGGTGCTTTATTCAGAGCGGTTCTAATGAAAGTGCCTCCCCCACCCTCAAAGCACGTGTAAAAATGCCCTTTGTGCCTGACTTTTTACCACATGTAAAATGGGTACAAAATACTTTGGGAGTTCAGCTGCAAGGCTTTTTAATTAAGCAAAGAAAGATCTTTGATAAACTTACGACAAGTGCTATAGATAAGAGAAGCATTATAAAAAAAACCTGCTCTCTGTTTAAATACTTCAGTCAAATGTGACGGGGCAGACACATATAAAGACTACTGTAGCTCTTAGAGTTTTCTTTTTTATTAAAGAGCAAAAAGAAAATTTTGCTTAAGTTTCATACATAAAAAAGGAACAATAAAATTTGCTTGTCAAGTCCTTCCATTGAAGAAAATGGAGAATAAGTCTTTTTTTTAGATAATATTTATTAAAAAAATAAAATTAATTGACAAAGATACCGCACTATGTTGCATGCTGATATTTGCCTCCACCCACTTACAGGACCCTACCAAAATATACTGTTCTTAAGCAACAAAATGCTTTCCTCAGTAATATGTTAGCAAACGAACTATATCAATCTGGACTCAAAGTCTCTACCACTATTTCAGCTGTGCAAGCTAGTGGGATATCTCTGTTTTACAAGCTCAGCTTTTTAGTAAAGAACTTTCAAATGGACACTAAACAAGTATTTCACTAAGAGATGATGAAATATTAAAATTATAAAGCAAATTGTATTGCAGCTTGTAAATATACTACATTAGAAATTTCAGTTGCTGGGTATTCATTCACCATAGATAGTTTATTCTGTATTCAAGGTAATTACAAAGACAAAGCATTACTCCCTGCATGCTTTCCTGGGAACTGAACCAGTAGAGTTGACTACATGTATATTTGACTGGAGTGTACTTGGAATTCACCCTCTCATAGGCAGAGACTAGTTAAGGAGTGATACCAGTAACAAAGAAAAGTTATACAACATTGATTATTATAAATTAATTTGTTCTCATCTGCTCCTTTTGCCTTAGTCTCCTAAATATGTTCATATTCTCTCTCAAAGAAAACAACTGTTTCTTATTTCTCATCCTGGTGACAGCACGGTCACTAATGGTGATTAGAATGTGTAGAAGAGGCCTTGATTCTGAATACATAGATGTGCAGATGGGAAGCGATCTGATTGCACACGCTGACACAGTATCGGAGCAAATCAAAGAGGGAAAATATCTGCCAAGGGAAAATGACGTGTCAGATCTATACAGTACACAAACGCACCACATTTCCTCTATCCTCCAGGATTATACAGAATATCTAGATGCATCAAGAGTCCTGCCAAGTCTCCCTCTCCTACTTAAAACTTTATTTTTGTTTTCCTCTACAAAATGTTTATTCTTATAAGTTTCTAAAAATACCAGACTTATGCCAGCCTTGTGCCTGGAATTAAATCTACTTTTCCCGAATGGAATGAAGTAGTAGTAACTGAATAAAGATTTTGTAAAATGTCCCATTAGTTCTGGATAGCAGCTATTTAAAGAGCAGAATTGTGATCTGATTTTGGGACATTTACACAATGCTGTTTTAAAATAAGCTTGAGTGTTGCATTGTAATGGAAACTGTCAATTTTCAGCAGTGCAATTTATGTACACGATACCTTTTTCATATGCTGAGCTCTTAGTTAAAATACACATTTTAAGTGACTTTACTGTGATTCCCAAATAGAGGGAAGGGCATACCTACGTACTGCACCTGCACTGTGTTCTTTTGGAAGTGTATCCAGAAAGTGGCAGACTGATTTTAACTTAATTTGATTAGTTTTCAATGCTCTGATCAGGAAGGACAGTGCTGTTTAAGCTTACTTCTGTAAGCACGGCCTGGGATCAACTGTGCTCTTAGCATGCAAGATTTTCAGGACTTCCACCTGTTACCTAAAGTTTGAGTGTAATAGCAGTGGACCCCAGCATGTAAAATTCACTCCCTTGCAACAAATCTCTTAGCATATTTTTCTTCTATGTGTTTTAAACTTAGAATATAGCATATTCAATGTAGCTCTAAAACCCTGCTTAAAACCAGTACAGAAGGCATAACACCAACCAAACCACATTTAAACTAAGGTAGCACAAGTCCCATTTTAAACTGGTTTGAGCAAGAATATGTGCAGCCAACCTTTTTCTATTCAAGTGATCTGTGTCCAACTGATGCAAACAATATGCATGAAAGAGCACACATGCTTTAATTAGTCACTGAGCAACAGAAAATATGGCAATATACTTACCAGGGCAACCCAAAGTACAATATACTCATCAATAAAGCTGTTAAAATACTGGTCCAGGAACAAAAGTGCTGGACCTATGAATGCTGTGTCATGCAGATGCATTTCACTTTTGGTCATATGTGCAACCTATAAAAAGAAGAAAGCAGTGTTAAAGAAAAACAACCTGACTCAGTGTTTTCAATGAATTAACACCAATACAACAATAAGCTATGTAAAGTTCTCAAGGAGAGTATGCACTGGTGGTAGTGAAAACCATTTCAGTCTCGTAGGGGACAAAGAAACTATCGTGAAACACTTTAGTGCACAAAAGTGTAAGGTTAATTAAGGCAGAGTAATTGGGGAAGGTAAATGTTTGCAAAATGGTAAAGATAGTCTGTGGCTGTGCTAATGTAAGACAAAAAAAAATCAATGACTCTTAGAAACTTACCACCAATTTATTAGTTATTTTAGCAGATACAAAACCAAACATAAGTATATACAGGCAGGGATGCTTTTCAAAGAGCTGCACAGCAGATTTCTTGTAGATCATTGCAGCTAATGCGATCACTGATCCAATATGAAGGAAGGGTGAAAGGACACTTGTTCCCTACAGGGAGACAGAGAGTAAAGGAGTAGTTTAACAGAAACTGCATACCGCATAAAAATAAATGCATGTGTGTGAGTGGAAGTAGCAACGCATAGTACATAAAACTGTTCCTGTTTGAACTCACTTGCTGGCAGAAATTAAATGCGATTATGGTGTCATTTGAAAATGTGGTTGGTGCCTTCAACGTACAGGCACTGGAGGCTGTATGCTGCATGATGGAACCACATGCTGTTTCACCCACAAAAAACCAGAAGCCAAGACAAGCACATAGCGGAGGGGAAAATTAAAAACCACTTCAGACTGCAAAACCTGCAGCAGCCTTTATTTTCTCACGCTTGTCTATATGGCAGGAGATTATTCTGTTCTTAAATTGACAGGAGACCCACACTGGTGTTTAGTTTTTGCTTTATGAGAAAATACTCCAAAGCAAAACTAATTTCTATTATGTAATTTGTTTAACTCCCAACTGGCACAGGAACAAATGCAGCACACCCTTAAGAGGTTCACAGAAAAGTACCACCATAAAAATGCATTAAAAAAAGCAGCCTGTCAAGAAGTGCCTGATGCTGATCTCTTCTGGAACACCAGCATGTTCATATTCTTGTCAGAAGATTAAAACCCCAAAGGTGTGTCAGCACACCAATCAGTTTTATTTTGGTTACAACAAAGGAGATTAGTTTGGGAAATTCATGGATTTCTGACACTAAGACATTCTGGATGGCAGTAACATATATACAAACCACAGGTGGTTGCACTTATTATGCAAGCATCCTTTTCAAGTACACACTCAGTTCCAAAGTTCAATATTTTAGATTTGATAAGACTCATCCTTTGTTTCCAATCCAGGCTAACATTTCACAAAGAAAAGACATTAAGCTAAATAACATGAAAGCCTGTCAGTTTTTCAATAAACAGACATGAGAACTATAGCACACTTCAAAAAAACCACACCAACACATTCATAAAAACACAATAAAGCACTCACTGCTATAGTTGATCCATTTTTACCAACGCCACCTGTGAAGATCACACCAAAGTAGTTTGTACAGGAGAATATGGTTCCTGCTACAGTACAAAGAGCTGGGATTATTTTCGTCTGAATATTCACAACTGGAATCTTAAAAGTAGAGAGAAAAGAGGTTAAAAGGTGTACTACTAATTTAAAGCTTTGCTTACATATATAAACTGAAACAATCCACTTTTCCAAATCCCCACATGGTCTCCCTCTCCCTCATAAATTAGTAAGCATTGGTTAAAATTTTAAGGTTTGGGAAGAACATATTTTTCCACATGCCCCATTAGCAAAATTCCTTGATTGATTGATTATAATCACTTGAGAGCTGTCACACGGGGAGGGACAAAAAGAACATGTGGCTTCTAACTTTGGAAAGCTGAAAACTTACCTAGCAGCCTCTCAAACCAGTGTCTAGTAGAAAAGAAAATCTTGGGTGATCCTTCCTGAGCCAGGGAGTTAAACTGGCCAGAGGGTGAGAACGCTCACAAGCCTAATCCCATGTGCAGAGAGAAAACATAGTGCCAGCGCAGCTTACAAGAGGAAGACCCATACAAACTGGACCCCACCACAGAGGACAGACCAGCAATAATGAAACAGGACACAGTAGTAAGTCTCAAAGGTTACCTGTAAAAATAAGACAGGAGGGGAGACTTGAGATGTTCGTGAGACATAGCTGTAGGATAGTTGGGGGGGAGGAAAACTAGCATTTCTCCTTCCCATTGTAATAACATACTACTTTAAGCAGAGAAGTCATGATGGAAGGAGGGATGAGGCTAAGGAAAGCTCAATACAGTGTGGATGGAATTACATTACTGGAGCAAGTGTTGAGAGGAAAAACAGCTGGCATCTGCCAAACTCCCCCACCCGCTTGCTGGCATCAGAGAGGATGGAGCTGAAACAGCAATAGGCTTTGTGAACATTGTAAAAAGGACCTGTAATTCACCACTAATTTGGAAAACAATGCACAGCAACAACAGTAGAAGACACAGATGCGTAAAACTACCGAGATTAAAAAATGCTTGATTTACCATGAAGCCCAGTGTCTGGAAATGATTTATGGTCCCCATGTGGCTGACAAAAATATTGTCACAAGCCCTCTACAGTTTCCTTCGGGGACAAATGAAGGTCTTTAGCCATGCCCCTGAAGAGCTCTCCAGACATACTTAGAATTCATCAGTAGAAGGGACAGGTTGAGGCACAGTGTCAGAGAAAAACAAAAACTCCCTTGGTTCCTTACAGGGAGACAACAGGACAAGCCAGAGAGCGAGATGAAAGCTGGAAAGAAGTATCCTGTGTAGGTGGGAACTCAGTCGATGGCTGTAGCTCCTCCGGTACAGTCATGCTGGCCCTAGAAAGGAAGACAAGTCCTGAGGCTAGGGTTGGAAGGCACCAGGAGGGTACTGGCTCCCACTCTCCAGAGAAGGACAACTTCTTCGAAGTGAGAAGACAAGCACCTTAAGAAGTAAAATAAGAATAGGATTTTACCTCACTTTTAGTGAGAGTAAGGACATGAGGAAGCCACGTTGAAGTGTGATGCCAAAGGACCCTGCAGAGAAAGACTGGACAGTGCTTCCCGAGGACATGTGGGTGACTAATTGGCAGTACCAATGCCAAAGGTGCTGGATGATACAGGCATGTACAAGGTGTAGGACTTGAACCGTGGTGCTGAGCTGCTTAGAGAATGAACAGCACTGACTTTGAAGATGACTTCTTGTGTCTTTTATAATGCTGGGTCTCTTACAGGGTGATCATCCTGGCTTCAGCAGACTATGGATTTAGGGAATCAGCATGCTGTTCTGTGAACCTTCTCACCAGACTCATTTGGGATAGCATCCGTTAGAGCTAAGGAATGAGGCAGAGGCAGACAGGCCTGAGATTTTATGATTTCCCTGTAGATCCTAAAATACCTGGAGATCTCAAAATTAGAATGAGCTGTACTGCCTTCAGAGATCTGATTTCACCTTTTACCAGCATGGAGGGTGAGGTCATGGCTGTGAGAGGTCTGGGAGGACAGCAATTTGTCTTTAGCCCTTGTCCTAAGAGCTTCCACAGTATCAGACTAGAACAATGCAATGGTGCCAAGTAGCACAGCACCCGAGAAAGATGCCCTGAAGAGGTGGTACCACATGGAGACCCTCACACACGGGTCGGACATGGAACCCAACGACTTGTCTACCGGGAACATGAAGATTTTCAACTTTTGTTTCTTCTTTGATTTACAAATGCCATGTTTGTCAGGAACATGCCTTTCTCCTAGTCAAGGGGGGCAACAGGAATACAAATCTGAAACAGGAATCAACCCCTTGCAAGAGATGCAATTTTGAAGCCTGGTTACTTAAGGATAAGCATTTCATTGGAAAAGAGGCCAAGGAAAAATGTGGATGTCTCATAAAATTCTTCATCAAAAGAAGAAAGGGTCAGGGGAAAGAAAGGTAAACAAGAGGATTCAAAATGGCAGAACCTCATGGAGCAAAATAAAAAGACCCTTAAATATGGGGAGGGGAGAGAAGAAAGTATCCCAAAGCACCTCTTCTCTTCCAAGAAAGAGAACAACAAAAGCAACCCTCTCTTTCAAGAGGGAGAAAAGATAAAACAAAGGGAACAGAAAGGCATAGAAAAAATAGCATGAAACAGGTAAGTAGGCAAAGTGCAGGCTGCAAAAGGAATCCAACAACAAAACTGCCAGAGCCAGGTGGTTGAGAGGGATGGAGGGCAGGACATGCATTCCACCCCTTTGCCCCGTAAATGCAGAGAGAGGGGAAGGGTTCAAGGAGCAGGGCTGGATTACACAAGGCAGCACTGCCAAAGTAAAAATAATCTCGAGCTGGAGCCAGGGGCTGAGCCCACCTCCATGTGAGAATGTTATGCGGACAACTACTTGGAAGGAAAAGGGATCTTACTCTATGTTGTCATGATCTCATACTCCATGAATCTGGAGATGCAAGGAAAGAGGGAGAACATTAAAGAGGCAGCTGGGATCTCTGAGAAATAGTTCTGTCCAAAAGAGATCAATCACACCTTTTAGGTGGCATTTACTTTATGGCCTTCATCGGCCACTTAGTGGAATTTGCCTATAAACTCTGAATGCAGATATACCCTGACAAAGCCTTGGTTGAGACAGGCTCCTATTCTGGATCTTTTGTTTGTAGCATCATTGATGTCAATGTCCACTTATTAATTCACTGTATTTTTTCACTAAACAGCTTTAATTTTGTCATCAAACTAAACTGACTTTTAGCAGCCCACCTTAGGCAATGAATTCAGACATCATAAATTAAGCACGGACAGGCCAATTCAATAGTTGGACATAAAATATTTTGGGAAATGATACTTTAGAAGATAATGGTAGAAAATCATGATATAGCACACATATCTCTGAGTGGATATTGCAGCAGTGCTCCAGGAGGTTACCAGCTGGTGCTGATACAAAACTGAGTTGCTGAAATCCTTAGAACTTCAATCCAGCAAATTGATCCAGATGGACAGAACCGTAAATGTATGGTAACCTTCATTAAAGTCAACTGGGATCTGTATGAATACCTTGGTCCAACCATGAAGACCAGCATGCAGGACTGGAGTTGCAATCATTAAAGAAAATCTTAAACTAACTTCCACAAGAGTTAACCCCTTCCCCTCCCCCCCACACTTTGTAATGATCAGCCATTACATTCTCCCCTCCAAATATTTCTTCTCCTCCAAATCTAATTGACCTAAATTGTTTCACACTGCTGCTATAAGAGTTTACCCAAGCACAGCTGGTTTTCATGGCTGGACAGGTCATTCCTAAAGGTAAACTTAAATTTGAAAACGGTTTTGGTATCTTTCTGCTTGGTGGTAGAGCATGCAGAAGAATACCTGGTTTTAATATAACAAACCCAGAATGCACTATCATTGCCATTTGTCAGATATCAAAGTCATTCAAGCTCTTCAAGACCACATCTTCATTTGGGATGAAAACATGACATCTTTTCCTCACAAATGAAGACTGGTGGTATTGTAAATGCACTGCTTTTCCAGATGTAAACCAGACGATACAAAGACAAGAAGTGGAATAGTCAAAATATAAATTAAATGATATACAACATGAACAAAATTACCATAGATTGCCAAAAAGGTGGTCCTCCGATCACTGCCAGTAAATGCATGATTATTATGAAGATTTGCACTTCAGTCACATCAATTCTGATTAGGTACAAAAAGCCAAAAAAGCAGAATTACTCGAAGCAATTCTAGTCAATTATTTGCAAGCTAAGCAGCTCTCTCTATCATGCACAATATACAGATTTTAAAAGACTAGGAAATAAATTGAAATGGCACCAATACTTTAGTAAGCAAAAATATTTAGGTTTTTTAAAGTAAAAGATGCACACAACACTAATTTTGGGATTAATTTTAGAGAGCAATAAAAATACATCTTATATAAATGAATGGTTGGAACTCGTATGCTTATTTCAAATCAAAATATTTTAATTAATTTATTAAATATGAAGGTCTAACCTTGCCACCAAAAAATGACTTTAGTATGCTGAAGGAAAATGTTTTTGCCCTGTCATACTCCTTCCTCTGCCCTCTTCCAAAATTGTATTATTTGGAAAATACTAACCTTGCAGCTAATGTACATAAGCAACATAAACCCAAAGAAATTTTGTGCAAACGTAAAATGAAGAAATGGACTATATTACAGAAGGCTCCAAAAAGAACAGAAAACTATTTCTGTTTTCAGTATACCCAGTGTCATCCGATGCAGGAAAGAAAGTATTATAGAAAAGGCTGCAGTGAAGAAAGTTGATAATTTATTTTAAAGATCCTGAGTCTTAGTGCTAGCAAGGTAGAAAAACACAGTGCCACAGAAATCAATATCAGAGACTAGGATTACAGAAAGAGTAAAAGATTTAGAAAGCATACTGGGACTTTACGGTATACAATATGAATTTGAATATATTGTCTCATAAGAGAATAATTTATGTCTACGCAAATCCTTATAAATACTTGCAATATATGTTGTGGGCATACTCCACTGGTGTCAGTTATATTTGCATCAGTCAAGAACAGACTTCGTATTTACGAGGTTGCTTAAAATATGAAATCTGTACATGTGGGCTTGAACCCATTTCATTTTAGACAACTATGTGCCACTCCTCCATGCTCTCTAGAATCTCTGCCTGGGTCTGCTGAGGATCACCTAATTCAGTGGGGGGCCAATCTTTTTGGCAGGTGTGCTGCAAGGTAAGTCCCAGCCTAGGGGTGGGCCATAATTTCGACTGGAGGGCCACTTTACAAGTTTTGGTGAGCTGTTGAGGGCTGCACACAAAATTAATGGTGAGGATATAATTTTAAACACGTTTTAACAATGATTGTTGACATTTTAACAAAAATAACATGATAAAAACCAAATATCTATTATAAAATATTTTATTTAAAAAATATTTTTGTTCCGATTTATGTTTTTTGAGTAGTTATATAGAGGTGATTGCATAATAGCTCAAAATACAGTCTCTCCCAAGGGAACCAAAACCAGCCAGCAGGACACTAGGCCAGGGAAGACCCTTGTCACTACCTAGCAACCCCCCAAATCACAACGGAGCTCCTGTCTCAGCCTGCACCCTGACACCTCCCCCAAGAACTGCCTGTACCTCAAACCTGTCTGCCACCTACCCTGTCCCATCCACACTTGCCCCCATAAAGCCTTCAGAAGTGCAGCAACCCCCTCCAGCCTGCCTCAGTTCCCCACCAGGGCCACAGAGGCTTTACCCTCTCATAGCCTGGGAGTCAGTTGATGGCTAGATGATATTCAGAAAGTTGCTTTTAGAAACTGGCTAGTGGAAAGAATAGATATTGTATTAAAACAATGGTCA
Organism: Crocodylus porosus; assembly: GCF_001723895.1. Taxonomy (NCBI): domain Eukaryota; kingdom Metazoa; phylum Chordata; order Crocodylia; family Crocodylidae; genus Crocodylus; species Crocodylus porosus. Next base: position 4,573,757 of record NW_017728934.1, read on the forward strand.
AGGGGGAGCACCAAGGGTTAATAGGTTTCTAAAGTTTGTTTATGGCAAAGATTAATGTTTTAGCATTTTAGCACCTAAGAGTACATCCCCATGAAAGGGAACATGCGCATCCCTGGAGAAAAATAGCAGCAGCACATATTTGTG
>NW_017728934.1:4574000-4605066 GCF_001723895.1 Crocodylus porosus
ACACCCCTGTGCTCCCATGTCCGAATCATCGAATCTCCCCAAACATCTCTGATTCTATTCGGAGGGTTATGATTTGATATGGAGAGATTAAGAGGTCTCCTGATTTGATTCGGATTCTGAGATTCAGCCACTGAATCGGGCCAAATCTCTGCCTAACTGAATCAGTGATCAAAGCTTCACACAGCCCTAGTAAATAAGTATGACTGTGTAGTCATTTTGCTTGCTTGCATTAGTCTTATTTGCTGTCACTGTGTATTAAAATTCTATTATCGAAGGGAGGGGTTGTGGTCAGTTATTTAGAAAGGTTGGGCTTGCCCAGAACAAGGTATCGGGACTGGTTTGTAAATCCAGTGAAAACAGTCCTTTCCCCAGCAGAAGCCCTAACCAATGCCCCAGGGCACTGGGGTGCCTCACTTGGGCAAATGAAACAGGAGCCCCATTGGCTGCAGCCAGGAGGAAGTAGGTGGTGGGTCCAGCTCACAGCACTGCACAGGCCAAGGTGGGAGGCAGAGTTGGTACTTCACCTGCTGGGAGGCACTGAGGAACCTCTGCCACCTCTGGGCATAGGTGCAGAGCACCCACTGCATGGTCCTAGTGCCTGGGGTGACTTCCAGAAGCTCCAAGCCACAGGCAGGCTAGGCACCATCAGCCCAGCCTGAGCACGACTCACCCAGGGCCTGCCAAGCAGAGCTTGATAGGTAGAGCTGCTTCCGCCCAGTGTCCCCTGCAGTGCCAGCAGAGGTCAAGGCCAGGGATGCCAGGGCCTGAATGTGGCTTGCCCAGGTCCTGCTGTGCAGCACCAGGCAGGCAGGTGGGTTGCTTCTGCCCAGCGTCCCCTGTGATGCCAGCAGAGGCCAGAGCTGGAGCTGTCACCTGGCACCATCTGCCCACAGACTGGAAAGAATCAATTGGCAGGACAGATATGGCCCGTGGGCTGTATTTTGCTCGCCCCTGCTCCAGGCCCTCTCCAGTGCCACTCTGATCCTTTCCCTGTCCAATCCATCGCTCTGCTCTCTCTGCCCTGCCCTATCTGCTGCTCTTCTTTCTGCTGGATCTGCTATTTGCCAAACAAAGTAGCTGAGCGTGTCACCTGTGCCAAGCATGCTACAAGTTTGCCACTTCTGATTTAGAAGAGGAAACAGCTCACAAGGTGTCAATCCAGCCCTCTGACAATATATGAACTGGAAAATTTGAGGAAAGATCACATAGTGGGGAGTTCCTGGTAAGGTCTGGCAGCATTTCGGGTCTAATGCTTTCGCTATCCTTATTAATGATATAGAAGAAAGAATAAAATCATTGCTACTAAAGTTTGCAGGTGACAAGAAACTGAGGGTAAAATGATAAATAATGATACTGATAAGGATGAGTCAAATGTATACCAAGAGATCAAGATCACTTAACTGGGCTTATCTGATCAACACACATTTTAGTACAGCCAAGTACAAGCCTTGAATATAGAAACATATAAAGTAAATCACACTTATACAGTGCAGGAAGTTTAAAAGGTGGGGACTCTGAAAGAAACTTGAGGGCTATGGTGAAAATCAAATTAATACCATCTCCTGCTCCAATGCAGGAATATATAGATAGCAAAATAGTAATAAGGGAAATGGAGATAACATTACTGTGCATTAGAGATATTATACTATACTATGTTTAGTTCTGGTTTCTGCAATTCAAAAAAGGCACTGGAAATTAAAGAAAAAAAATGAAGAAAAAGAGTTACAAGGATTATTTCAGGTCCGAAAAGCCTGCCTTATAGCAAGACTCTTAACGAAGTGCAATTTATCAAGAAGAAAATGATTATTTGATTGCAGGCTATAAATTCCTTCATGGGAAAAGTGAATGTTTAAATTCCCATGAAAAAGTGATCTTGTAACAAATAAATAACACGATCCAAAAGTTGGAAGCTGACAGTGGACAAATTTATAGTGAAAATAAGGTGGATAATTCTTTATGGTTTGAGTAACTAACAGTGCATCTATGGATGGGGTCAGTTCTGTCACCTGAAGTCTTTTAATCAATGCTGGATGGTTTTCCAAATTACATATGTCAAGTTAAGTAAGAAATTATGTGTGGGCTCAGTGCAGGAATTAACAGATGAAATTATCTAGTCTATGGTCCCTTCTATGCTTAAAAAAATGCTATGAATTTAAGAATGTATCGGATGCTTCTTGGAGCTAAAAAACACAGAACCAGCACCACTTTGGAAAAGAAGCAGGGAGGAAGAGAGAAAAAAAACATTCCTCTTTTCATCTGCTTTGAGGTCACACTAAGAAAATAAATAAAGGAGTCACTCTGTTTTGTCACATTACTGAAGCAGAGGTACAGAGGAGAAGAAAGTAAGACTTAAATTTCTATACAAACTTACGGAAGTCACTGCAAGCTTAATTCCACTGAGGTGCTCAACTGCTTTAAAAACAGTCTTTAAGAAAGAAAAAAAAAAGAATAAATGACTAGGTCATTGAGAAATACCATCATTTAAACTTTAACTATAGAGGTAAGTATTGACAAAAGGTACAAAAAAAGATTACTTGGAAAAAGTGTATGTGAACTGTCTAGATGATGTTCACTAGGGGTTTAACTATTAGTTGATGTTTTAAGCCACTTTCAAAATAAAATCTCATAAATAATGAAAGGATTAAAAAGGCTTCTTAAACTAATTAATTTAAAAAAATACAAGAACTGAAAATGTACCAGTAGATAAGTTAAAAAAAAATATAGGCAGTAGTAAAAACCTGCTTGTCATTTTAAACTTAGATGACTAAAACCCTAAAGAGCTGTATGGTTTGGAACAACACTACAAGACATGGGCTAATACGCTATTCATGGAATTTTTTAGTAAGGCATAGCTTTGCTTTTTGAAATTTTACTACAAAATAGCAGAATTCTGTATGGACCAAATAATGGCCATAAAAAGGACAATTCACTTTACAGATACCTCATTCACTGCATTACAATATATGGGGAAAAAAATGTTTGCTTAAAAAAAATACCAAGCTGAATTAAGAGGAGGAAAAACGTGGGATTTAGCAGTGAGAATCATTGGGGGGACTACAAACACACCAGCAGGTCCCTTCTGTCCTCTATAAAAGCAACCAGACACTGACTGATATGCTCTGGTGTGCCTCTGCAGCTGTCTTGGCTTTCTAAGCTGGGGCTGTGAAAGAGTACTATGGGAGAGCAGCAAGGCTTAATAGCAAGGATTGGGACCTGCCTATGCAACAGACGTTTTGGGGCCTGATTCTATTTTTTCTTTCGCTTTATTTATACTAATTTTCTTAATTTTATTTCTTTACATTTATAAACAAAGAGAAAACCAAAGTCAACAACAGAGAGACTATAAAGTTGAAGTTCGGAGGGATCAGTGTAGAGCTCCTGGACCGGGTTATTTTCAGTATCTCAGTCATCTGGGGCCCACTTCTCCTAGACTAAAAGGCTTTTCCCCAGTGCTTCCTCAGGAACAGAGTCATCTTGGTTCAGCAGAAATTGTTTAGGTACACAAGATGAGAAAGGAAACCCTAATAAATATGGAATTAAAACAAAAGCAATTCTTTTGTGCATTTTCCCCAAAACAATATATTTATGTAAGTGTACCGAGCCAGCTCATCTGGTACAAGTCAGCTTAGCTTCACTGAAGATCATATATTCAAGTAAAATATCGAGGCTTCTCCTCTTCTAAGCATTCAAATCAATAAACCAGAATAAAAGAATTAGAACCACATTTCAGGCCCACCAAAAACATATAGGCAAAAGAACCTGCTGCTTTTCTATCTCTATGGCAGTGGTGTCCCAAGGCTTCTGTAACATGGATCAGGGCTCCATCAGGTGAAGCACAATGCAAACACAAAAATATAGTCCTTAAGGAACTTGTAACCTAAAACACATCATACAGTTACAGAATTAGAGATGGATAGATACATTATCCATTATATCTCCATACCAATACACAAGATGGTTTCCTCGAAATACCAATACACAAGCCAGATTCCTCGAAATAATTATTGCTGATCACATACTACTCACCGCCTACCTAAATACACAAGATAAGGTTAATACCTACACAGCAGCACAATACCTATCCTTTGGCTCTAGCCATGCTGCCCATTACACTCAATAGTATTTTATTTACCAAAGTACGCAACACTCATGTACCAGGTGTACAAGCACAAGCACAGGACAGCTGCTAATTTATGCTCCAGTGACAAAAGACCTCTCACTTTATTCATGCATCCTATGCCACTAAGCCTCTGTTCCTCTCAAAACTGCTACCATTTAAATGTTTTATTTTCTACAGAAGTCAGAGTCCTAAAGACATCCAACATATTAGTGCAGTAGTTCTCAGCCAGGGTGCCAGGTCACCCAGAGGCGAGATCCTTCAACTGTGATGTAGGGTGCCGTGCAACGTTAGTACTATGAGGTTTGCAAATGTGATTCACCACAAAAACCCAGAGATTTCAAACAGAAATTCATAGATATGGCCTTTCTAAGTTCTTTGCAAAAGAAAAACTGCTCTATTACTTGTCTACAGGCAAAAAGAGGGAAAACTAAGGGCTGACATTTCCTAAGAGGTGCATGGAGTCTAAAAAGGTTGAGAATCACTGCCTGAACATTGCTACAAAAATCATAGTGCAATATTATTTTACACCAGTTAATCTGTTGAAATATGTGGGGTAAGATGTGCCTAGCAAGAAAAGTTCAGGACCAAACTTCCAAAGTACACAATACTTTAAAGAGTGCAAGTAAACATGGTGACATTTGACTACTGTAGGAGGAATGTAGAGCTGAGGTGGTTGGAAAGTTAACTCTGCACTTCTGTAATCCAAAACGTCAGTATTTTTAAAAATATTTTTAGTCAAACTTAAAAAGTATTGATACTTGCTTACATATTTAATGCTAATAAGTTTCTCTCTCTAGGAAGTTTAGTTTTTTAATTAAAAAAATTACTAGGCCAAAAGTAGCATTTTTGTTCATTCATTAAATTAGGCAGTAGCCTACTTTGGTTGGTTGCTGGCTAATGTTACCTCAAAACTATATAAACAGACTTCATTAAATATTTCAACCCAGCTGATACAATGCTGATCCAAGGAGTTTTCTTGCTCCTCTTCTAGCATAGCTGGCTCTGCAAATGGCTTATGGAGACTCTGCATGTCTTAGAATCTGTAAAAGTGGGTGCATTCATTCACATGTATGATGGAACAGTGTGTTGAAATAAAAGTGCTGGAGCCATCGTGCTATGGAGCTCCTTCACTTGTACCTATTTACCAGGGATGTTTCTAAGTTCAACCATAGTTTACACATAGTTTAACAGATCCAAATAAACTTACATGATATTTACAATGTCCTTCAGATCCTTTCAGTGTTTATAAATCTCCATACAAGTCACTTCAGGAATTGGAATTGCCACACGATTCTAGTCCGTTTAGGCAGATTTTGCATAGAAGGGGAAATTCTCTGTTGAGGTGGTAAGAGGAGATGGTGTACACTCTGGAACAAAGAGAAGACTTTGCCCCAATACCAGTGATTCCAGCACAACATCAAAATATAGTGGACCTTCCTGGAAGTTTCCAAAGTCCTTCCACAATCACTTGTGCTGTCCAGACACTTCTGTTACAAGGGGGCAAAATAATATAAAATCTACCAGACCACTGGTACTTTCAGAAAGTTCACTGGAGCCCAATAGATTACCCTAATTTGGCATCAAGTTGCTTCCACAACATGTATCCCCATTTCATTCAAAAAAGTTATTAAGATCTCAGCCACATAATTGTTTGAATAAATTAAATGTGAAGGTTTTAAGTCAAACTGCTTGAGATGCAGCATGACCAAAAGGAATACAATCCACCTGGAGAATATGTATTTTTAAATTTTCCAAGCCTTACATCTAAAAAGCAGCTTGTGCAATTCAGTACAATTTGGTTAAAACTCTTCTCCTCTCATCAGACCACACATGAGAAATCTGAAAGAGACTCTTTCAAATAATGTGAGAAGAGTGTAGATCTAAAAGGGACATAAATCAGGATGATAAAAGGAAGCTGCTTACACAGTCTTGACTTCGTAAGGATGGACAGAGGATTAAGTAGACATGAAGTCTGGTGGAATGATTTTTTACAACTGCAGTGTTAATATTGATAGGTACAGTGTACTGGAGAGGTATATTTTACAGTAAGAGAGACTTAACAGACATCTGAGCTAGTTAACATTAATCGGTTGTATTGCAATAGGCTAAAAATGACTTAAAATTAATGGGAAAGGGATGGGGAAAGGCCACAAACCCAAGCTATTAGAATTTTATTACTAGGGGGAAAATATGCTTAGGGCATATGCTATAAAACTAAATTTCTTCAGGCATAACAAAGACATCCTAACTGAGGAGACTGTCTAGAACAAATCTGAAAATTAAAATTCCTAAGAGTTTTAGGTATCTGAACAATAAAGAATGATTATTTTCTTAGATGGCTATAAAATTTGTTAGTCTTCCTTATCAATCAAATAGATCATTTTTATTCATTTTTCCCCTGCCTCTTTCCTAAAGTAACATTTAAGCCAAGAATAGACAAGAGAATTTTTCAGCATAACAATATACATTTTAGTCACTTCTACAAAAATGGCTTCTACAGCGTGACTATAATGCCATATCACAGTGCAAATCTTGATTAAACATTTCCTTCCTTTCAACTCATTGCTCCCTGCGTTACCATTTCCTGAGACTATATTGGTTTAAATACTGTCAACAAGAACGTATTTTTAAAATCATATTATTTAACCACGCTCAAAGGAAGCTTGAAATGTCAGGTGCAACAAGTGACCCAGCTACAGCACAGACTTCTAACACTGCTAAACTATTTGGAGCTGAACAACTAGTTAGTAGTGACAGGAAGTGTTAAGAGAAGGAAGGGATTCTCTTCTTATAGAGATCTTGTGCTGTGCTACTAAGTGAGAAACACAAAAGCACAACAGTTTCCATGTATACAGCATCCTGTAGGACAAAATAAAAATACCTGAATGAAAGCTTAGGGTATAAACAGATGTTGTCAGAGGAAGTGTTCTGGAGGTATCCTGGCACAGCTGATCTGCTTCACTGGATGAAACACATCTCCTATTGTCCAGTCTATTGATCCTGCAGGACAATTTCCATGGGAAGGGGGTTGTTCCCTGCTTGCAGAGGCACAGCCAGAGATTCCCCTGGGTGCATCTCTAAGTGGAGAAAGCTGGGGTTCTCCACTTGCAGATATACCCCATGGAAGTTCTTGCACTGGTTTCTAAGTGGGGAAACCCAGGCAGGCACTGTTTGGGCTTGAGGGGCTCAAACTTGTGCAGGAATTCCTAAAGTGTGCAGGATGAGGGCTCTTAAGACCTCAGAGTGCCTGTCTACGGTGGCTGTAGAGTGCAAGCAGTTCTAAGTTGCCTGCACTCTCCTGCCATAAAGCAAATAGGTGACTGCTGTAATAAAGCAGCAGAAACTATTACCACCTTTTATCAGGGGCAAAAATTCTTAAGCGATTTTTCATATTTCCCAGAGTACAATGTGCTTCTTCCATTGATCCAGTTCCCACCAACCCATACACATATTCTTGCTTGGTAATGATGCACCCTATCCATCTCCTCTTTCTCCTTAGCTTTGGTTGAAAATTACTGCTCTCCTTCAACAGAGATTCCCTCTCCATGATTTGACTCAGCAGCTAGGCACCTCTACTTGTCACATCTCAACCTTGGTACCCCAGTCACTTGTTCCTGCCAGCATGCTTCCTTCTCAATACCTTTATTCAAATAGTTGAGCTCCTACTGGGTTTGTGACAATCCTAATCTGTCCCTGACATTAGATTGGAAAGTCCTTTAAACACAAACGCACATACACACACACACACAAACGTGAAGAATTGGTCTTCAGCCCAAGATAGAGAAACAAGGTAGATATCATAAGGACTCAACTTATGCAACATACTGAGAAACTGAGGAAATTCAGTTTAATAGTATTAAAATGATATTTAATGCACAAAACAGCTGTATGTACATCAAAGATAAATAAGTGCAGAAGAAGAAAAGAAAGTATAGCTTAGATATTCAGAGAAACATTTTAATGGTAAGCAGTGGGCACATCCAGACAATGAAAGTGTATGACAAAGAACATAGTTATGGCAATTAAGTCTCTAGACTTCAAGAATAAAGCTGCACAGGTTTCACAGAATCAGAAATTTGGAAAGGACCTCAAAGGTCTTTTATTCCAGCCTCCAAGCTTGATGCAAGTGTTTGTATTCTATGACCATAAGGTTTTTCCTTTGTTATTATCTAAACATTTGATCTTATAAGCCTCTCAAACAAGTCTATTTTTGGTGGAAAGGTACTAAACCAAGAAAAGCTTTCTAAAGGTAGTTCCAACCAAATTTGTCCAGACCTACGTGCAAAAAGCCACTTCTGAAACTTTGGTTATCTTGTATCCATAAAAACATAACCCACACAGCAAACTTTAAAGTAACCAATGTACAAGTCCTTGTTTAAAAATAATGTAATGTGTGGCTTTAATTAAACCATAAATTGCTTTGAAAAGACTCATTTTTAATCAGACAGGATTTTTACTGCTCTTTTATGCTTTAGCCATTGTTTTTTTTAATTAAAGCAATTAGCATTAGAAAGACACTTCTCATCTCCTGAGTTATTCTGTGCATGACAAAGGTGCTGTCTTTAAAGAATCCATGCCATTGTTCAGTGGGTAGCATTCAGTCTAGTTTTACCGTATAGTTCCAGAACCAAGGACCCAGAGTTCCTGTGAGAAACTGGAACACTATGAAACAGAGCTGGGCCTCTGTAGCATCAAATCTATGCACCGGGGAAAGAAACATTTCAACATACTTTATGAGAGTTTCATCCAACTGTTACACAGATTATAACAGTTTTACAGATTCAGATTTTCAACCAGCTGGACAGCATCAAATATGGACTTTAAAATCAATATAGGTGTAGGTGTTTCTTTGAAATATGCCACTATAGACTTTGAGCAGAAAGAGGGACCAAAATGTATCGCCCACAAAAGATAATGGCTTGATTATCTCAAAGACTTAACAACAGTAACAATACTTAAGTGTTTATATAGCACTTTACATATTCAAAGTAGCATAGAGACATTAAACCACTAGTCTTCACCACCCATGTGTGTCAGGTGGGCAAATGTTATAATCCCTGTTTCACAGACAGGGAACTGGAATAGAAAACTAAAATTGCTTGCTCAAAGCCATGTAACTGGTTAGGAACATGGGACCTCTGAACACCCAGACCCATGTTCATATCCCTGGACAATAGTGAAAATGGATTCATTTGTATGCAATAGTATCATTACATTTTTCTATAGAATAAACATAGGCATTAGTATTGCAAACTTCCTCACAACTGGCCAAAGAGTAGGAATAAATCCTTAGACCTGTAGGGGGAAGAAGGAGTTCTGCTACCATGCTCATTCAAGTTTTTCTGAAGGAGATGCCCTGATATATGCCAAATGCGAAATGGACATTAGTCCACTGATACCTGAACTACATATGTTGTATATGAACACCAAAGTGTTGATGTTTATTAAATATATATTTCTTATATTTTACTACATCAGAAAGAATAAAACTGGTATAGTGAAGCAGAAACATAGTAAAATCAGTTGAATGCATTCCCGCAGAGTGGTACATTGATAGCTGTAATAAAACTAAGATATTTTAGATAACTGTTTAAACAATTAAATCACATGAAAATCAATACATTAAAAAAATTAAGGTTCCAACACCAATTCAGTCATATGGCAGATCCTCTCTATGTTATCTGTAGTTCTTAAATTAGGGCATGTTTACAAGTGATGCTATGCAGGCTACAATCAAATGGTACGCAGGTTGGTTAAAATATATCCCCAAAATAAGAATTCATTACAACTACAATGATTAAGCTGATCAGTTTGATTATATACCAAGTACTTTTCAGTTTTAAATATGGTGTGTTAGGTCTCAGTTTGAAAACCAGTATTTTACAGTACATGTATAACTGACAACAATAAATCTATTGTCTCATTTACAAAAAAACAAGAAATGTGTGTATTTTCTCACATATTCCCCCCACACTCTCATAAGAAACACACCTTATTTTAGGGAAGGCAGAACGAAGAAAACAAGATTTGTCCCGGGTTATAGCCACACAGAGCAGGAACACAGCTGTATCTTCAGCCTGCTCACCCTCCCTTTCCTGCTCAGGCAAAAGCTATAGTTTTAACCTTTTCATAGCAGAATGGTTAGCAATCCTGGAAGCTCAGCCAAAAGCTAAAACTGTTGTTGCTGCTGAAGACTGGACTCCATGGGCAGATCTAGGATTTTGAAAAGAGCTAGAATACATCTGTCAGGCTGTGAAACAGGAGAAGAGAGATCAAGAGTAGCTAACAGGCAGCAAAATTGCCAAAGAAGGGATAGCTTCATCAGTGGAATATCAAGAAAAGGAGAGGGCTGTTAATACCTGTGGAGTGAAGAGCAATCAGATAGATTATAATGAGCCATGAAGTCAACTGATGCCCTCAGCACTGCCTGAACTGAAATACCATTACATTGTTGGGTAGCTGGTTTTAAACTCTGAGTGGAACAAGAATCAAGGTGGGGTGCAACTGCACTACTACACCCCTCTTGGCATCTGTCCCTACTGGACTCTTCCCTTTTCCTCCATGTGCTGGTAGAGAAAAGAGAAGGAAAAGAAGCAGCAGCCATTTTACAGTGTCTATTCAGGGCAGAAACTTCCTTGCTTATGAGAGACACCCCAATTTTGGAAGGCTAATTTTGGGGGGGAAGTTGACTGTTGTATATAAGTAAATATGATAAATATTTGTGCCATTTGGTTCACTCTGTTACTCTTGGAAACCCAAATTTTATATCTTCTGACACTGTGACTCCGTGCTGTTTTAAAATTGAATTTTATTTTTATTTGGGCCTTTTAGTAACTTTACCAGAAAGACTGAATGGGGCCACTAGGTTAAGCATGTATATAGTTTTATTTGACAATTTAAAGTGCTGGGGCTTGCACATGCTCGTACGCTCTCCTGGAGCTTAAAGTACTCCCAAACCACAATGCACAACTGACTAACCATGCATATATGCACAAGATATACTTGAAGCTTTTTACAGTGCACATATAATCCCTTATTTAAAATTGGTTCTTATTTTTTCAAGCTAAGCAAAGGAGTCCTCAAGATGTTTAACCATACCAATTTCAAATTTTAGTCTTTTTGCCCATAGCTATGATAAAAAAAATATGTTAGATGATATAATTTATTGGACCAACTGTACAGTTTGGAAATCAATGGGAGTCACAAGTCCTTAATGGGATGGCTATTAAACCCTTCTATTTCCTGTAGGACCCCGTCCCAGAAGTCGTGCTGTTTTGGACCATTCTACCTGTTCTGTTTCGGATCTCTTGGCCTTGCTGTTTGCCCCACTCACAACTGCATCGTGATCATCAGCTTCACATCCTGGACTTGGACTGATGCCTGATTTCGACCTTGGCTTCCACACTATGGTCACCCCCTGACATGATCCTTTTCTTATGCAACTACTTCAGTGCAATTTATTTTAAGAGTCAAATTTTGCATCCTCCTCTACAGGTACAGAGACCCTCATACGACAGAGCCAAGAGAGAGAAAGGCAGTTGTGCACTCTCTGCTCTATGCACACTGCTGTTCTTGCCCAAGTGGCACTACAAAAGAGACAACAGAGGCCTGAGACCAGAGCATCCTAAATCAGGAAAGGAAGTTGGGGAGGGAGGGTGGGGTACTGCTTCAGCCATTGGGTTGCAATAGCTTCTGCAGAATGACTCTTCAGTATGACAGAGAATCCCTTTCTTTCTGCCTTCTGTGGGAAGTGCAGAGATGAACTAGAATTACTCAGGCTGGTCAATGACCTGCGGGCTTGAGTATGTGGCACTGAAGACTGTTATGGTAAAAAAGAAAAAAGCACAAAAATCTAACAGCAAATTAAAGAGAAAAAGGCTACTGAAGTATCATGGCATACAGTATACTTCCTTTTGTTGCATAAAATTGAAATGCAAAATTGTATATTAAAGAATGAAGTGTTAAATATAGCCAGAGTTACTTTGTGGGAACTGAGTGGAAAAAGCTGTTTGGCATATTTAAAGTAAAATAAGTGTGACAAAAAAGCTGCAATTAAGGATTTTTAAACCAGAAAGATTTTGGAAAAAATCAAGGCAAGTCTTTGAGAAGTAGAAATGTTTTGTATCTTTAATCTTTTATAATGGCTGAGTTTTACAGAATTCATATTTTAGTTTACAATAATTATGTTGTTAAGTGGCATATTTGATTCCATTTTTTAAGATATGAACTTTAAATAAATACTTAATAATCCTTCTAAGCAATGTTCCAAAATAAGGCTCCTTTAATCTACTTTTGTTTTCCCATATGTTGACAGACTGATACAGCACTTACTTCATAACCTGTGAAAATACCAAACTGATAACAATAAATGTGGAAATTAAAGTCACTTTATAAAATATGTTTTTATGGAACCCGAGAGATTTAGTGGAGAAAAAAAATCTAAAAAAAGTAACATAATATTAATACTATTACATTGCTATTGGTAACTCTCATTTTAACTGATTAGACCTAAACTTTGATTTTTAAATAGCTGTAACAAAGAGTGATGAGAAACAATCAAAAACCGCTAAAATGTATTTTGATATACTACTTCAAGACTGAACAATTTTATATACGACAATGTTTTGGAGAGTTGCTCAAAAGGCAATCTCAGTGCTATGAGAATTTTTGGTACCAGTTATGATAAGATTTTTAAAACTGATGGGTTGGACAAAACTCTACTAAATTAACTGACTAAAAGCTATTTGACCACTGCTCAAAATTTGTGCTGAAATTGCATTTTACTTGCATTTGATAATTTTCTTTGGGATGCTTAGGTTAGCTTCTCATTTTAATTTGTGATGACACCAAATTACTATGGCCGGAGAGCAGTCACATCAAATAGGTAGGGGCCTATTTAAATTACAAAACAAAAGGTTTTCTGTGGTCTGCTCAAGGTGCGCAGAGCCTGTTTTGTGGGCATTTCATGGTGGCCCTGACTAGCAGAGAGGCCCTGGCAGGGGCAGGAGAGACAAGCTGCCATCCTGCCTGCTGCCCTTTGTGCTGCCCTCCCAGCCGGCACCTTCCCCTCCCAGCAGCGAGGATCACTGGCTTCCGCTGGGGAGCCAGCATTTTATTTTTAGAAAGTTTTTGTTATTGTTGATTTCATGAACAATCCTGAATTTTATGGTTTCTGTGAAATCCATGAAACTGTGAATTAATTAGGTCCCTAAAACTAGGTAGAAATGAATTAAGATACCCAAGTTCTATCAAAGGAAAAATTGTATTTACAGCTCTCTAGACTAATCTGAGAATTGTTGAGTTTACTTAGGGTGACCATATGCCCTGGTTTGGCCCAGACAGTCCTGGATTTTGTAGGCTACGCTGGCATCCCAGCCACCTGAAGATGGAAACAAAAGGCCCTGACTGGCATCACTCTGCCCACACCACCTGCTCCTGAGCAACATCTAGAGGCAGGGGCTGAGCTGGGCTGGGCACCACTCTTCCTGGCTGGGATGGGGATTGGCCAGGAGGGTGGGGGCAGTGTTTGAGGTTTCCTTAATAATAATATGGTCACCCTAAGTTTATCCTCTTTTCCTCAGAGCCTTGGTGGCAGAGTCAGGCACTTTCCAGGATTTCCTGGAACTCACTGGCAACACGACAGGTGGACATGGGGGGCCATGTGCCCTCCCAGATTTCTGCACTGACAGTGGGATGCAGGGCATGGGGCTGCAGCTTGGCCAGAGCCAGGGCCTGGCAGCAGTGGAAGTGGCAGCAGTGGTGCAATTGCTATGCCAATGGCAGGGTGTGGGGCTGCAGCCTGGCCAGACTCAATGCCAGGCAGCAGCAGGGGGGTGGCAGTGGCGACACAGAGTTGTGCCCCCCCCCCCCACTGGCAGCACTTACACATCGCCTATACTGGAACTTTTAATCAGTTTGGTATATTCCAAATGCTTCAGCACTGTACCAAATGAAGACAGCCTCACATAATATCAGGAACATAAGGGAAAAGCTCCCCCAGACCGTGGAACATCTCCAGCAACTTATTTCAGGTGACTCTATGGATGGGTTAAAATTTCCATTAACCAGATTTTGGTTATGGCAGAGAATCTGACCATAAACTTAACTACTTCCTCTCACACACAATCTGTAATTTTAGTTCTCCTTCAAGTGAAGGATTTCTGATTTAGCTTCCAGCTTCCATGTATTCCTGATTTTTTCATATCACATGCTAATTCTATTTTATGGGCAATATAGCCAAATACTTAAGATTTTAAAAGGTCACAGAGAAGATTAGCAGCACAGTGAAGATTCTCGGACACAGTGAAGATTAGCAGCTGAGACTGGGCCTGTCATACAAAAGCCCAGGAGAACGGGGCTTTGTCTGCTAATAAAGATGAAGAATTATTAACACCAATTGGCTGTATAATAAACTGACCTTATGATCATGTAGGGCAAAAAAATCAGAGAGTTCTATTAATACCTCCAAGAAATGAATATTAGGTACCTGGCCCAGCGCAAGCTATGCAGTCAATGAGAAGAGTTACATAGAGCCACTTTGGAATGTGCGGCCACCAAGCAGACATTTTCTGGATCCCTTTTTAAAATTTTTTTTGGCTTTTTGCACCTAGAAACTGCCTACAAAAAGGCAGGTAAACCACATCTCTGGATACTGTCCTAGGTTCCCAAGATAAACGCACCTTGCCAAAGATATTTAGATGGGAGCATTCAATACAAGAGTTTCACAGTTAGCAAAATCAATCTTTTTTGCTCTGGTCCTCTGAAGAGGGGTGGGTGGGTGAGTGGGTGGGTGTGGCATTCTGCTGTAAGACTCAGGGGTGGTATATGCACAGCACTGGTATAAAAGTTTGACAGGTCTCAGGATCCAATCTCTAAGCAAGTTCTGAGGAAGATGCATTAGAAATATTAATCTTTGACAACTAACCCAGCTGCACCTAAACATATATTCCTTGAAATTGCAAAAGGCACTCCCTGATCCCCAGACTATACCCTTTGCCAAATTTCATATTCCCTTCTGCAAACTATGGAGGTATGAAGTTGAAGATGTGATCCCAAGATTTATTTATTTTTTTATAACAAAAAGTGCCACACATCATAAATATAGGGACTACTGACATTTCCCCCATAACATACTGACACTATTTCTGGGCACTTTACTCATATTCCTTTTTTTAACTGGAAGGTTATATACCAATAGTAAAATTGCATCTCTTGGGCTGGAAATCTCATGGCAGTATTAATTGTTGCAGTTTCCAGAGCCCCACCAGCTGCCACACATTTTGCCACCAAATTTCCAAACCCTGGCAACTCTATGGGCTAGATGATATAGCTTCATGATCCAGACCCACTCCATAGGCGTGCCACAGGCTGGAAAGCTGGCAATGGTACAAGTAGCAGCAGCATTCATTGCAACAGTTCTCAGAGCTGTGGTAATCACCACTCACCTTATAACCAAATTTCTGATCAGCACGCCAGATGGCATGGCTCCATGATATAAATCTGGCCTAAGGGGCTGCCACATATTAGAAATTTGACAGCTAGATGAGTGATGGCTGCCACAGCTCCAGGACCTGCAGACAATATCAGTGTCACCAGTTGCCATGCCATCAAATTTCTGCCCCCATGGTGCAGGGGGCATGGCTCCATGGGCTGGATCTTTGACATCCCTGGTCTACACCTTTCCCTGCCCATTGTGGTTTATTCAGATAACAAGGGTAGCTTTTCTTGGTTTTTTACCAACATACCAAATTAGGTAGTTTCAAAAGATTCATATAATGGCCACTACTCCAACCAGCTCAAGTTCCTTTGGTTTGTTTTTAGAGAATTAGTCAACTAAAAGTTGTTGCTACTTCCAGTCCCAGTCTAAATATTTACTATTTTGCTTCCTTTCTTTTAATGTTTAATAGTGTGTGTTATTCAGAACTTGGGTTGTGGTTATATCCAGAGTGGGGCTGTCTATTTGGCAAGCTGGGGGGTTAAGTTGTGGCCCCCAGGCTCCTGCCCAGGTGACTCCCCCACTGCTCTGGCTTTAGCAGCACCTGGAGTCTCCTCTGGCTTCTGTATTCTGCACCTGTCCCAGGAGGCAGCACAGCGTGGCATGGCAGGAGCACTCAGGATAAGGTTAGGGCTGTGATACACAGCACAACAGTGTGTGCGGAGAAAGTATCCACATGGGGTCATTACTTCGGCATAGAGGGTGCCGCGACAGGAGAAGAGGAAGAGGGAAAACAATGAGGCATGTGGTCCACGGTCCCACAACCTGCACTGGTGCAGACTCTGGCTGCTTACAAGTTGGACAGCCCTAATCTTCATTAGCATCTAGTCTTTTATAACCACATTGTCTGTTATTTGGAAGCATCTACTTGAGTGTCCCTAGAAACAGATTCTCAGCGTAGGTGCTTCTCTACGTACATCTTCAGTTACCACTATTTATACATTTCTCCCATTTCATTGTTAAGGGACACAAATTAATTTATTCTAATATGTTTAATTTTTTTCTGAAATTTGCAATTTTTCTCCTGATTTCTGATTCATGAGATAAAGCAGGTAATAGCAAATTTCTTTGCAATTTCTCCTTTTACACCTATAATACTCTTTACTTTCCCACTTTACCCACCGAAGTTCTTGCTGCCTTGTGAACTGTTGATTTTGCAATAATTAGTTTTGATTGTAAGCTCCTTTGATTGTAAGCTCCTAGAAACCTCCTGCTTTCTTGATTTGGATCCTTATGCAATACTGACCTCTAGCTATTTCTATGAGATTTTTTAATAGTCTTTCACAGTTTACGTTTCTAAAATTCAGGGTTAAAAAGGGAGGGAAGGGCCTGCATTGCTTCTTAAGATCTAATTAGGAAGAAAAAACTCAGAAACAAAAACACTAATCTGCACAGCTACTTCATTTAAAGATAATAGCCCCATGGGTACCTGATATATTCCAGCTGAAGCAGGAAAGGCTCACAGGGGACCAACATAATTAAAAAAGCAGTAAGAACTAACCAAGGAGGGTGCAAGAGCAAGACAGTAGGAAGATACCTGCATTCATGTGTACCTCTTCTGTTAAGCTCTGGCTAACAAACTCACTCCTCCATTTCATGGGTAACAAAATGCCCAGAGGAGGCACCAATGCTAATTTTATTTGCTTCTCCCCAGACTAAACAGCCACACTGGACACAAAGTTTGATTTACACTGTTTGACTATATCTTATTTATAGCTTGGTCAAACTTTAAGTTTGCAATTTTACTGCAGACATTATGAGTTTTAAACCTGTAAAGATTTTATCATGTGAACTGTCTGTGGTCCTGCTGACATCAAAAGGGCTAATCACTATGTCAATTTAAACATATAATTAAGTCTTTAGATGATCAACCCCTTTATTTTTCACACACATGAGAATCTTTATTAGCATCTGAAACAGTTTTTATTGCTCTTCTCTAGATTCCAAATTAAACCTCTTTCTGGAACTGGGTGTATTATTCTAGATGTGGCCTTATGAAAATTACACAGTAAGCAATGAATTCCAGGCTTTTGATGCTTCTTTGTATGTAAATTGACTATAATATGCAAAGGTAGCTTTTAATTTGCTGTCAAACATCTTCTGACATTACCGGTTTCCGGTAGCATTGTCCAAGGATTATGTTTTTCTCACAAACTAGATGATTTTTTCAGAGTGACTCACTTATTATTTCCTTCTGATATTCCTAACCGTAGTATATCCCTTTATATTATCTTTCTTTACCAGCTTAAAAAATTCCAAGTTTATTTTAGTTACCATTCTGTTTACTTCTCCTAATCTCATCTTGAATGAAGATGAGAAACTAGGGGTATCGACACACATTCATTTATACAAAAACAGAATGCACTGGCAGCATACAGATGTTCTAACCCCTGGTTAGAGAGCTACAAAAGTCACCTTGAAAGGTATAGTCTTGAGCCAGACCCGGGGGAGAAACAGGGGGCTGCTATTTTTGCCTCCCTCCAACCCCAGGGGAGCCTATCAGCAAGCTTTATCACTGACAGCCTGCTCTATCGAGCAGACTATCAGTGATTAGCCAGTTGTCCCAGTGTTCATAAAGTTTCAGTGGCATCTCATGTTCTTTCAGCAGCTTCAGTCCACAAGACTATCCCCTGCTGCTGCAGTATTAATAGCAGCAGGAAGAGCTGCCGCCACTACTGTAGGAACACTGGCAAGAGTCTAGATAGGGCATGGGCAGATGCAATGTTTGTAATGCTTCAAGTACTTTAAAAGTGTTGTGAGAAGTGAAGGGCCAGTTAAGTCATAATATGATACTGCTACAAATTGGCCTGAATCATATCAAAATGACCCTGGGTAAAAAAGAAACTTTTTTCCCCAACTATTTAGTTGGTCTAATAAAAGATATCACATCTACCTTCCCTGCCAAAGAGACTATGAAGCACCTCAAGTTACACTTGTTCTCTCCATCAGAGTGTGTTAAGGAGCCCACCAGCACCCCATAATGCTGTGCTCTCCCCCTTCCCATCTGCATTACTGTCAATTTTACTGTCCTTGGGTCACTGGCCCTAACCCATATCACCTCAACCTTTTAAAGCTAAGCCTGAAAGCATGCTACAGGCATGATTTTCTGGACCACCATCCTAGTGACTGTTTCTCAGATACAGTGCATATATTTTCAAACACGCACTCATCTATCCCACTGTGACCTCCCCCAGAGAATGCCAACATCTGCAAAACAGTCCACCAATCGGTTACGGATGAGGATAGGGAAAAACAATGAAGGCCGCGTGAAACTTCTCTTGACATGTAAGAAAACTGTTCTGGGGTTTTGCTCTTCCAATCCCCTGATCTCAGCCCTTTCTCCTATCACCTGCCACTCCATAGACCTGGCTGTGGGAACAGAATTGCTTTATCCTCCTCTACTCCAGTCACCAGCTGCAGGGCCACAGCAGTCCCCAGACTTCCTCCCACCCCATCACAACTGTCTTCCCTCTACCTTGCCTATGAAAGTGTGCTGCCCATGCCTTTCTTCACCCATCTATTCCTACTCCCCACATTTTATTCCAAGAGCCACAGAAAATGCCCAAATCTGTCTGGGAAAGAAGGTTAAAAGGCAAAAAAGGGCTTTAGCCAAAGTAGTGTTTGTATCTGGGAGAGCAGACAAATTCAAGGAAATCAGCTTGACAAGAAGCAGAAAGTTCTGTTACAAAAGTTAGTGCTGGCTCTCATCCCACTTTACACCCATCAGTTACCTGTTCCTACTGCTTAACTTTTCCAAAAGTGCAAGCCATAACAGAACTCAGAAATAGCTGAACATTCCTAACAGCCTTGTTACAGAACTGCAGTCCTCAAACTCAGCCTCCATCGATTCCCCTCAGTGTTGGAGATTTAGGCAAAAAAGACAGCAGGGGGCAGGGAATGCAAATGGTTTGGGACAATTTATGCTTTTTGATAGAGCGCCCAGTTAAAATTTGCAATGTGTGTTTCTTCGGTTCCTTGCAGTTAGTTTTCAATGTCCTACATAAAAGTTTGTAATCTGTAGATCAAGCATGAGGGCACATAGGCAAGAAGAGGATGGGTCTTGGAACATCACTTACAGTGACAGGAATATAGGAGAGCATTGCTTCTGTTTAGGCAGAAGGACCTTTTAGGGTGTCCAAATCAGAGTAACAGGAGAGTATTTTCAGAGAGCCACAGGCCATACAAGTTTCTGTTCGGAGATCTTGGCAGGCCATGCACTTAAGTGCTCTAGAAGGGTTATGCTGGCAAGCAGAGAACTGTCCCAGGCGCAAAGTGGAGGCACATTCCATATAGGCACTGACAGAAGGATTCTTTCAAGGAAGGATTCAACAGAGCACAGTCTCCCGAGATAAGGTACTTGAACTTCCTCAGCAGGTACCCATGTAGCTTTGCTCAGATGTTGAAAGGCAACCCTCTTTTTCTCTGAGAAGCCCCCTTAACTTTCTTGGCTGTTTCAGTACAAGGTCAAAAAATAGGACATCTTCACCAGCAGCCAGAGAACTTAGGCTGAAGGGTTTCTCCCAGCCACAATGTACAGCTCTTTGCACCTTGCAAATGATGCACACAGAAGGATCGCATTCCTGAAAATGACTGATTTCCTGAAAAACTGGTAAAAATGTTGGCAGCATTAGGGTTTGGAGAGCCATCCAGGGCCCCTCCTCTTCAGTCTCTTCAAAAAAAAAACTGGGGAGAACTCCATGGCAGTCCACGTAAGACACCTTTTCCTGATTAAGCCTGCATCCCAGGGTCACAAAAAGTGCCCTGGGAGTGACAAATGGACATGGATTCCCCATCCTGGAGCTTAGGGTAGGCTTATCTCAGGAACCTGCAGCAAATATGAAGAGGCTCTGAAAATGGAACGCAAACCTTTTTCAGGAGCTCATCACGCATCATCAAATCACACACCTTTAACCAAGATTCCTGGTCAATGTTTTGTCATTCCAGGGTCAACAATTGCAGTTACAGCTACTCCCACACATGCTCCCATTGAAATTCCAAGGTCAAAAACCAAGACCGCAGCTCAGCAGGTAGCAAGGCTGAGGATAAGAAGGAAATGGAAGAGCAAAGAGGAAATGCTTGCAGATTTGGTAGCATTATCAGAGAGGAGAGCTATGGCTCCAGAGGACTGGCATGCCTGGATGGAGTACAATTAAGACTACAGTGCTGACCTGGTCAGCAGTGGAGACCTGCCATACCAGTCCTGCTCTGATTTTCCAGGTACAGTGGGACGCTGAGGCTGTTGATGTGGCAAGACAGACTATGGCAACGATGATGGAGAACATCCATATGGAGGGACACAGCAGACTGTCACAGCCACTCTCACCTGACTGGAGAGCATCCCTGCCATGTCCTCAGAAGCCTCCTGCAAATCCAGGCTAAGCATCATGCTGTGATCCCTGTTCACCCAGCCCATAACTGAGAAGCAGGGGAAGAGCACTGACTTCTGCACAGCTTGAAGTGTTTTAGCTGGGAGGCACCAGTATGTTTGCAAAGTACTAGCACATTCCGAACTAGAAACACTTCAAATAAAGGACAGATTTGAAGCACTTTACATGTATGGCTGTCTTTAGGCACAGATCTATTTCCACCATCAGTAGTAACACTGTTAGCCTCTTGATGAGAGATTACCAGCAGTGTTTTAAGCACTTAAACCCGTTCTAACTGCACTGTAGGCACTTTTACATGTGCTCCGGGGGTGAGTGTGAGGGGTGGCACTTTAATTACCGTGGCTCTAAGAGCCCACTCTGTTGGCTTTTATTCTAGACATCCCGAGTCATCCAAAACTTTACCCCCCTTTAACATTAACTTCCTAGACATCTGCTGGAAGAAACAGACAGCCAGGTCTGCCCATTCACGAAAGTTTGTAACCTCCTTACAGGACCGTCACCTATCGCAGGAGGTACGCGTTCCCACTAGGAGAAATGCCTTACTAGACTTGGTACTGGCCACAGGGGATGACTTGGTGGCGGGATCTGCAGGTGTCAGGTAACCAAGGGGACAGTGACCACCTATTGATAGGGTTCACTATCTGGAGAAAGGTGGGGAAGATAACTAGGAGGGTCGAAGTGCTAGACTTCAGGAAGGCCAACTTCAACAAGCTCAGGAGATTAGTTAGGGAGGGACTGACTGGTAAAAGCCTTGGAGAGATAGGAGTCTGGGAAGGGTTGGCATTTCTCAAGGGACTAATCCTGCAGGCACAGAACAGGACCATCCCAATACACATAAAAGGGGGCAAAAAAGCAAAGAAACCCTCCTGGTGGAGCAGGGAAATCCAGAAGAGCCTGGAGGGGAAAAAAAAAAAAGAGGCCTACAGGCTGTGGAAGCAGGGGGCTGCCACCAAGGAGGAGTATACCTGCTTGGCTCGACCTTGCTGGGAAACAGCGAGAAGAGCCAAAGCAGAAATGGAGCTTAGGCTGGCAGCAAAAGTTAAGGATAACAAAAAGTCATTCTTTAAGTACATAGGAAGCAAAAAGAAAGTGGAGGGTAACTTAGGACCCCTTCAGGATGAACTAGGGCAACTGGTAACAGATAGGATGGCCAAAGTGGAGCTTCTAAATGATTTCTTTGCATCCGTGTTCCTGGACATGAATACAAATACACATCCCATTGGGACGTTAGGTAAGTCCAGTACAGATACCAACCCACCAACAATTCAAGCTGACCTAGTAAAAGGGCACCTGGAGGGGTTGAATGTATTTCAGTCAACAGGTCCTCATGGTCTTCATCTTAGGGTACTTAGGAAATTAGCTGGAGTCATAGCGGAGCCACTGGCACAACTGTTTGAGCACTCATGGTGCTCTGGACAGGTCCCAAAGGACTGGAAAAGGGCCTATGTGGTCCCTATTTTCAAGAAGGAGAGGAAGAAGGAACCAGGTAACTACAGGCCAGTTAGTCTCACCTCTATCCTTGGCAAGACCTTTGAGAAAATTAAGGATCACATTTGTTAAGGATCACATTTGTGGCAGACCAGCAGGTAAAATGATGCTAAGGGGCAATCAGCATGGGTTCATAGCAGCCAGATCCTGCCTGACTAACTTGGTTTCATTTTACGACTGGGTCACAACAGAGGTAGATGTTATTTACTTAGATTTTAAAAAGGCCTTTGACACAGTGTCACACCCAATTCTTATAAATAAAATTAACAGTTGCAATGTAGATTATTACACAGTCGGGTGTGTAGAAAGTTGGCTTATGGGATGCACCCAGAGAGTGGTGGTAGATGAGTCAGTTTCTACCTGGAGAAATGCAGGCAGCAGTGTCCCCCAAGGCTCTGTCCTGGAACTGGTACTATTCAATATCTTCACTAGTGACTTGGACAAGAGAGTAGAAAGCACCCTGTCCAAGTTTGCTGACGACACCAAACTATGGGGGGAGATACACAAACTAGACAGCAGGGAGCAAATCCAGGCTGATCTGAACAGGCTGGGGAAATGGGACAAACAGAATAGGATGCAGTTTAACAAAAGTAAATGTCATGTGTTGCACCTGGGGAGGAGGAATTATCAACACTCCTATAGCCTGGGAGGTACCACTCTAAGTATCACAACTGCGGAAAGGGATCTCAAAGTCCTAGTCGACTCCAAAATGAACGTGAGTCACCAGTGGGATGAGGTAATAAGTAAAGCTAACCGCACCCTTTCTTGCATAAGTAGGTGCATCACAAACAGGTCTAGGGAGGCGATACTTCCCCTCTATGCAGTTTGCTTAGGCTGCAGCTGGAGTACTGCGTCCAGTTTGGGGTGCTGCACTTCGGGAGCGATGTGGATGGCCTGGAGTGGGTTCAGAGGAGGGCCACTTGTCTGGTTAAAGGCCTACAGAAAAAACCCTATGTGGACCGATTGGGAGACATGAACCTCTTCAGCCTCTGCAAGAGGAGGCTGAGAGGTGATTTCATGGCTGCTTACAAACTCATCAGGCGGGGCCAGCAAGAAATAGGTGATACAATGTTTACCAGGGCGCCCGTCGGGGTAATTAGAAATAACAGCCACAAACTGTGAGAGAGCAAATTGAGATTGGACATCAGGAAAAAAATTCTTTACAGTGAGGGTTGCCAAAATGTGGAATAAGCTTCCAAGGGAGGTGGTGCCGTCCCCTTCCTTGAAGGTGTTTAAAAGAAGACTGGACAGACCTGGCTGGTGTCATCTGACCCCAGTACTCATTCCTGCCCAGGGCAGGGGGTCGGACTCGATGATCTAATAGGTCCCTTCCAACCCTAACATTTAACATCTATGAAAACAACGTACTTGCCACTGCTAATTAGTGTTACCAACCACTACTTGGAATGCATAGGTATCCATATCTGGACTCCCTTAGGCCTCAAAGAGGTAGGCAGATGAAGTCTTGCAATACTAAGATCGGCAACAAGAAAGCAGCAGAAAAACTAATATTCAATATTACTTATTGTCCTTTTACTCAGTATTCACTCTGAGGCTTCTGCTGTAAAATTAATGAGTTTGCTGCAGGCTATTAACCTTGTGACAATAGGATCAGTTAAATGTATGAGTTTGTTATACAAATGCTGATCTGATACATGTACCAATACTGGGCACAAAGGTAGTTGTATGGCTTACAATAAATCAATTTTTACTTTATAAATGAATGTATAAAATAGTTAAATGGAAAAAAGTGAACAATTAAGTTCTTGTAGAAGCATGATATTAAATTTTAGACAGCTTTCAGTGTCAATGGCACTGTCACCTTAGAATTAACGACGGAAACAAATGACAGTTTCTTATTGGCTCCCTAATTGCACATGCAGTCATCATTTGGATCTGTAATAATAACCTACTGCTGAAGCCTTATATGTATAAAATAAGCTCTTTAAAAGTGATCCTGCAGGGTGCTGATTGTTCTCTTTGCTTACTAACTTCAGTGGGTGCCAAGTGTGTTTTGTACTTCTTGCGAGGAGAACTTTACTGGATCCTTAAAAGAAAGATTGACGTTATGGATATAAATAGTGATAACAAGGAACTGAGGAAAACTGATCTCAATTACAATAAATTTACAAAAAAACCCTGAGTGAGGTTACTCTGGATTTACTTTATTTTAATCAAGATTAGAATCTAACCCTTGATATTTTATGGACCACTGAATATTCACTGTTTTGGTGTGTTACTGCTTTATCTGGTACTTCAGAAATCTACTCAGTAAGCTAACCCATGAGACAAAATCAAACGATATTAGGATTCCCCCCACCACAGACCGTTTCAACCAAGAGGTCCAGAAATTTATTTTAGTATTTTTTTTTTTTAAGAATTAGCAACACCATGATATGTATTGACAGACCATTAGATTAATACTGTTGCATACCGTGCATAGCGTAATTCAGAAGACAGGAAAAATTATAAGAGTCAAACTTGCACATTTCTAGATGCATTCAAAAATCATAATTCTTCTTCCCCAGAGAGGATATTCTCCGCTGTACTTCCATTTTATTAGCTTAACTTTATTTAAGATACACTTATCAGATTGCCCTTTCTGCTTGTGTAGACTCCACAAATACTGCATTTCGAGGACTTTAGGGACATGGTTTAAGAAGTTACTTTTGCTCGGGAACCACTAACCTAGTGTTACTGTGATGAAATCTTGAGTCCACTGAAGTCAGAGACTTTTGTCACCAACTTCAATGGGACCACAATTTCAACGCCAAAGTCAGTGAAATGCCTCAAAAGCACTGGGGTCTGCATTCACAGATCCTAATTCAGGTTCATAGCTTTAGAATGCAGGCAAAAAATGGCATTTTGTATTATTGTGCCACCTAAAAAATATCACTGAATTCTATTAATAGTAAAGCAAACAATATTTAAGATCATATTCACAGAAAACAAACATACACGTCTTGTAAAATCAGCCACAGCACTTGCAAAGCAGTTGATTTTGCAAGATAACGGTAACCAATATTGGGCCGTCATCTGTCTGAAAAAGGGGTTCAGATCTTGAGAGAAAGACATGTATGCTATTTTTATTCATTCAAATATCACATCAGAAACTGTCTTGCAAAAATGAGATTTTTCTCTTGCAGCTCAAAAAATTTCAGCATGTGTTCAGTGAATAATAGAATAATCCAAATTATAAATGTGTGAACATGTGTGTAACTGCATGGATTAGTAAACCTCCTATGCTTCTATAAAGGACCTCAGCAATTTTATATTTAAAAAAAAATCCCATAAATTAGACAGAAAACTGATCAGATCACTCAGTTTTACTTTCAGCTGTTACTTACATTCCAAAGCGCAATGTTCCAGAGACGTATGTCTGCCAGTGTGCACAATAGAACATGAATGTCCCAGCAAAACAACAAAAGAACATCCAGTCAGGGTTTGTCCCCAGCTGCACAGCAATACAAGTTCCCAAAACCACAAAGACTGTAGAAGAAAATCAATCACACAGTAAAAATAAACATGCGTGTGCATAGAAATCCTTGCCAAAACCAAACAGGAGACAGAATCTAACAAAAGATCCACCAAAGATACACAATCTAAATACTTTAAATTGCTACAATATATTTTATACTGTTAATAAAAAGATGCTTTGCAAATATGACAGGTCACATACTAAATAAAGGTACAGCTCAGGAAATGAAAATGTACAATTCATTACTGCTGATGAATTTATTTCTACACCTCTATAATAGAGATGAAATTCTCTTATCTGATGCTTAGAGGAGGTATTTTTAGATTATCATATGTTTCAATAACTATTCAAACTGTATTTAAAAGCATCTCAGCAGTTATACGGGTCGATCTTGTTAAAAATGGACAGTTTTTGGCACTCGCAGCAATTACGGGAGTTCAAGGAACACTCAGACTGTCATAAGATATTGTTACCAACTTTTGCTTTGATCCTTACAACAATTTCCTGCTAAAGCTTGCTGAACAGATTTCCTGTTTTCTTTTACTGCATCTTCTATTTAGAAAAAATATTAAGATGTATGTGCATGTGTGTGTGTGTGAGAAAAAGCAACTATGCATTCTATACATTTAAAGATAGTCACAATAGCACATTTTAGTAAACAATGTAATGCTAGAAGAACTAGCTGAGACCTAAGACCTGAAAGTGAATCTCCATTTATTAACGATCACAGGGCTAAACTGGATCTTGCTGTAAACTGGTTCAGCACAACAGACTTCAAGAGAATTAACCCACCAGTACCAGGCCTGACTCTGGACTCCAGTGCTTAGGCTCAAAAAATGACATTAAATGGCTCTAACTAAATGGATTCAAAATAATTTATACATAGATTTAAAAGTACACTTCTAACTTAGATGAAGTTTCAGCACTAAGGCCTTATTTTAGAAGGCATACATGCAGACTCAATGAAGTCCATTCAGAACTACTCGCATGCTCTAAGTACTTTGACTGAATCACAGCCCAAGTTCTCTCCGTGTAACACCAAAATAGTTAATTTTAGTTGTTTATAAAAAGTAAACTACAATTCTGAAAAATACCAATAGCACCAAAATGTTCATTCCTTCAACAGAAACCTTCTGTAAAGGTTTATTGTTCCAGTTCAGTAGTGTGAAAGCCCAAACATTTGTTTAACCACTATATTTCAGTTAAAAATGACAATACCTGTGGACAGTGAATCACAGCCGTGGTCAAAAAGCTCTCCCAGAGGAGTACTGCTATTTGTTCTTCTTGCTTGTTTGCCATCAATAGCATCCAAAGATTGGTAAATGAAAAGGCCACATGCACAAGCAATATATGTCCAGGGAGGTGCCTAAGGATACAATGTGAATGGTGGTAAAAGTTTTTTTTTTAGCAACAAATTAAGAGTCTTACCTGTCCCTTATTCCTGCATTAAGAACACATTTCACTTGCAGGTACTTCAGCCCTTTCTCGAAAAAGTTCATGAACATTCACACTTTCAGTGACACCTTTTCCCTCTGGGGGTGCCCAGGGGTGGGGAGCAACAAACAAACAAAAAAATCCACACATGCCTAAAAAAGTTTCTGTTAGCAAGATACAAGGAACACACAGTATCCTATTAAAAAATTTTTAAAAAGCTACCTTAAGAAATCATGCCATACACATCAATCTAAGGGAGGGTGAAAACCTACTCAATAATACATTACATTATTTGAAAGACAGTATTGGAAAAACTGCACACTAACACATGCAAAATGGGGTGCGATTAAAATTCTGCCATGGTACTTTTACTTGTCCTGGGTGAGATCTTCAGAAGCAAAGTAATTTAAGAGCCTGAACCCAAATGAAAGCCAGTAAGGTTCCTAAGTCTCATGGACATATTATATAAACTTTACCCAGCAAAATATCTGACTATCTCACAACAACCATACAAAGTAGAAGGTACTACAAATATTTTGCAGGTAAGTAATCTGTGTGTCAATTAATATGGGAACTTCTAAAAGTCCTGCTTTGGCTCCCTAGAGATAATTTGGGCACCTGCTTTTGGACACTTAAAACAATACTAGGAAAATTCAAAGCAAGCTACAGATGGTATTTATGTGAAGATTTTGCCTCAACACAGGGTGCTTAATCTTTTTGGACACACAGGTTGAGCTAGTCTCCTAGACATGAAGATTTTTAGAATGGCACTATGTTCTCTTAGCCACTACAAAATCACCAATTTCAGAATGCCACCATTTTCCCCAAAATGCAGTTATTCAGACACTATGAATACTACTCTTAACAGTCACCTCCTGAATCTGAGATGCATCAAATAATATTAAATTCCATGTTACACATGACAAAACAAGCAATCAATCAGGGATCAAAGAACCAAATCCAAATGCTTTGGTTTGCTGCCATTTTGGGCTCAATTTTCACATCTGGAAATTGGGAAAAACACTACCTAGGAATTTTTAATGGGTAGATCTTAAAATGCTTTAACAAGGCAGGTATGCACAAGGAGCTCCATTTCAGAATAGTTCAATGAAGGACAGCAGGCCTAAGGCCCCAGCACACCTTAAAATAATTGTGCAATTGGGAAATGAGGAATTATGCTTGATTCTCTCCCTGCAAAAAATCACATCACATTTCCTGCCATGCCACATGTGCATGGCAGGATACACAATTTTTGGGAACAGATAAAATTCCTCAGATTCCAATCATGTACCAACACTGGTGGTGCAGCCTACCATCGAGGAACCAGTTCTCCAATGTCAGGCTGCATTCATGTGCTTAATGCGCTGGGAGCAGCTCTGGGATTGGGCAGGGGAAAACCCCAGTTCCTAGCTCCCATTGAAAGTATACAGATGTAGAAGCTCCCTGATGCCCAGATACATGCATACTTACCCCAAAACTTCTGTACTGTGGTGTGCACAGCTGAGCATTGGAGAGCCCAGGTGCTTAACTGCCCTTGCTGCAGACCCAGCATCAGGCTGCAGAGCATGGTTTTAAATGTCTCTGCATATTTCAAGCGGGGCACTTAAGTTGCAGCCCAGGCTCCTACCTGGCTCCTGCTCCCTCATTACTCTGGCCACCACAACAGCAGGAGTCTCTGGGCTCCCTTTCCCTCCTCCAGCTGCCAATTCCTGCCTCCATCCCTAGGGTGGAGCAGTGCAACAAGTAGCATGGGGAGCTGAAGGTGAGTACAGGGCCATGCAGGGAGGGTGACCTGTGCTTGCACAGCACAGGAAGAAGGGTGCCAGCCTGGACACGTGGTGCAACAGCGGGGAGTGTTTGTGTCATCTGGTGGCTTGTGGCTCAATGGGTATGACCCCCAGGGCATGTGGCCCCTTGGGGCTTATAATTTCTACAATAAAATGTGGAACATCTTTGTGGCTTGTATGGTGAATTTATGACATGATAAAATGGCAAACATCTGGTACGTTATAATTTATGGTGCGATTAACACACAAACTGCACCATAAACATAATGTCTACCAGGGGCCT
Organism: Crocodylus porosus; assembly: GCF_001723895.1. Classification (NCBI taxonomy): domain Eukaryota; kingdom Metazoa; phylum Chordata; order Crocodylia; family Crocodylidae; genus Crocodylus; species Crocodylus porosus. The sequence goes on from NW_017728934.1 coordinate 4,603,472, forward strand.
AAGTGGCTTATTCAAGCTGAAATTTGCATCTCAAAAAAAAAACAAAGAAAAGGACTCCTAATGCTCCATGACTATGACTAGTTCTGTATGCTTATTATGCTACCAAATTAACCCTGATTGTACATACAGGAAAGACTTTCCCTTAAGCACTGGTACATAACAAATAAAACGCCAATCCTGCACTGAACTCCATACAGGAAGGATCATGACCTATATATGATATCCCAACCTACAGCCATTTCAGCTGAAGTACAAATTGTCCTAATACAGTAAAAGCTTTGTTATCGAGCATGAGTGGGGTAAGCGGGGTGCTAGTTACCTAAACATTCCGGTTATCGGAGAATTATTCTGGCCCCTGCCCTGTGCAGATCCCTTTCCCCTTCCCCTGCAGACTCCCAGCAGCTCCTCTATCAGCAGCATCACTAAGTAAACAACAGAAATACTTGATGTGCATACCAGATAGACTCAGCAAAGATTCTAGTTGCTAAAGTGAGGATTTGTATATATATAATTTTTTTTACACAGCTCCTTCACCTACCACTCCTAAATCTTGAGATTGTTTGCAGTGTAAAAATACAAGTGTTACCCATTTTGTATAACATACAAGATATGGATTGAGTATTTTTCTTTTGTTGGAAGTCATTGTGGTTGACTAAATAAAACTCTGAAAATTCAAAGATTTTTTTCTACTACTATTGCATACTAATTACAAGCATCTTATTATGTTTGTATATGATTTCTCAATGTCATGCAATGTACTTTTACAATGTTAGAGAGAAGAGTAACACCCTGCATTTTTTTCCTTAAATATCTGTACCATTTTCATTGTTAATTTATAGTTATTTAGGTTTCTAAGACCCCACTGACAAAAGATAAAACACTTTTGGGGGTTAGCAGCCAGTCACATGTATGCTTTTGAAAAACTTCACTCAGGACTCACATACAGATTTATCCCATTTTATTTATTCATTTTATTTTTATTTGTGGTGTATCCTCACATTGTCTTAAGCCTTAAGATAAGGAAGGATGATTTTGTATTTAATTCACTAGACCAAAATGTACAGAAACTGGGACTGGTGTACAGCTCCTACAGATTCTTTGCGTGATGCTGGCTCAATCTCTCTAGTGCTGATCCTACTATGAGGTCTTCATAGAAGCAGATCTCCAAAGAAGTCAGTGGAGCTCTGCAGACTCATGAGGGGCTGCCCCTGCAAAGTTTATTATGAAATCAGGGTTTCACTCTCTCCATGCCACAGTCATACTTATGGGACAAGGATAATATTTCCTTACTACAAAGAGGTAGAGAGATGATAAATTAATAACACCAACAGGTTCTCAGATACTATGCCAGCTTTTAAAGTTTATTGCAAATTAACAGTAAAATATGTTTAAACAAGCAGTGTTAGTCATAGGGGGCCCTGGATTCCCCACAGGAAACAGTGGGTTTCCCCTTGCAGGCAAACAGCATTCCAGCCTGCGAGGGGCTGCTGGAAGCCGGATGCAGGGGACACCGCCTACATGCTCCTGGCCAGGAAAACAGCTGGGCAGCATAAGGAGCAGCTCCCTGCAGGTAACTGTATGAGACTGGGGGGGGG
>NW_017728934.1:4605266-4606308 GCF_001723895.1 Crocodylus porosus
GGGACGGGACAGGTCCCTGCCACTACTCATACCCACAAGGGGAAGCATGGGAAGGGGGTATGCACCCCCCCCAGATTTGCACGTGGAATAGATGCAGGCTGCCCATTGTGGGCTTGGGGCTCTTAACCCTGCTGCCTTTGCCCTGGAGACCCCACACCAGCCACACATACCCTGTCTGCCTGGCAGCACTGGGGGCAACAAGCTGTGCCTCCTGCTGCCAGGCAGGCAGGGGACGTGCAGCTGGCACAGGGTCCCTGGGGCAAAGGCAGCAGAGCAGAGTCCTGAGCCTGCAGTGGGCAGCTTGTATCTGCCCTTGCTCTGCTACAGCCATTTGGGGATGAGGGGGTGTGGCAAGGAGAGGTGGGCATATACACCCCATCCCCATCCTGGCCAGGTTCACCCAGCCTCCCCCATGGGCAGGGGCAATGCCAACCTCTTCCTGGTGGTGGGGGCTGAGCAGGAAGGCTGGGAGGGGAGGCTATAGTAACTCCAAAATGTGCCTTAGCCCCCCATAGCCACACCTCCCAGCACTGCCACCTACCTGCCCCATGCAGCTAAGCTTGTCTTGTTCTCATCTGCTCTAAGCCCAGCCCTCCTCACCACGGAGAGGCTGGCGCCACCCCTGCCAGAAGCACCATACCTATGTCGGCTCAGCTGCATGGAGCGGGCGGGCAGTGCTGGGAGGGGTGGCTATAGGGGGGGTTAAGGTGAATTTTGGGGTGGCTATAGCCCACCTAACCCCTTCCCCAGCATTTCCCCTACCCTTGGGGCACAGAGGCCTGCCCTGCCCTTGGCAGCAGCAACACCAATAGGGGAAAGGGCCCACCCGCTGCTGGAGCCCAGGGCTCTAATACAGCTTAATCTGCCACTGGTGTTAGTCTTCATTTAATATATCTATCTCCTTTCCCTCTCAGCATCGTGACCCCCGCTCCCCTTCCCCCTTCCACATCCCCCCCCCCCCCGACTTAGTTGGCTAACATTGTATGGTATGTAACCTAGTCGTGTCCCCCTCCTCTCCCCCATCCCTCGATTGTTAGTCCCT
>NW_017728934.1:4606408-4670126 GCF_001723895.1 Crocodylus porosus
GGCTTAGTTGGCTAACATTGTATCGTATGTAACCTAGTCGCGTTCCCCTCCTCTCCCCCATCCCTCGATTGTTAGTCCCTTGCTCGGGCGCTTTGTATTTCCATCTCAGCTTTGTCATCTTTTTCCTGGATTCCCCCATCCAAAACATCTACTAATAAAAACAGATGTAGGGTTTATTCCAGGTCTGATTATCCTGGGCTCTGACTCGCATCAAAACACGCGTGGACAATCTTTTATACAATTGGTGGGGAGGAGAAAGGGGGGAGGGGAACGGAATTCTCTCAGATACTTAAAGTGGGACAATGGGATTGTACCTCTGCACGATCTCAGGATAAAAAGCTTCCTCTGCTTTTAGCCTTAGGAAGAAAGGAAAACAGGGTGGCACCTTGTAGACTCCTTCAGTTATGGGAGTCTTATGCCTTATGCTTAGACAAATCACTTCCATTATAGTCCTTTATAAAATTACTTTTGTTTACCCTATTATGGAGGGGATAGTACACCTTTAGTGATGCTGAGTGCAACTAACAATATTGAACAAGTTTTAGTTGTTGTATGATCATATAATTCTCAAAAAATACAACTAGACTTTTGAAATATACAAGGGGAAGTTAAACATATATTCAGAAACTTAAGCATGTCCTGAACTCTGAGTGTTTAATCATGGAACTGTAATAGGGGTGAACCAATAAAGATTTTTTGGGCCAATACAGATGGCCAATTATTAACCAGCCATAAATCAGCCAATACTGATCCAATAGCTGATACGCAGCCTGGCAGCCTGGAAAGCAGTGTCTGACTGGTAAGTCTGTTGTGAGGAAAAGGGGTGGGGAGGGAAGGGGTATGGGGGGGCCAGATCAAGGCCCCTGTGGTGAGGAAGTGGGGCAGGGGCAGGCACTGCACAGCTGGGGCCAGGTGGGGCACGGGACACAGCTGCAGCTCATCCAGGGAGCATAGGGAAGCGGGGGCAGCTCCCACTGCTGCACGCAACCCGGGGGAGGCATGGAGGACACGTGCCCCATGGATTTGTGCGCAAGGCGAGGGCAAACTGTTGCTGTGTGCTCAGGGCTGGAGGCTGTGCCAGCCTCCTCCCAGGAAAGGAGGGGCTGGGCCTGGGCTGTGGTCGGGCTCAGCGGGGCAGGGCAGGCAGCAGCAGTGCTGGGAAAGGAGCTATGGGGTGGACTATAACCACACAAAATTCGCTGCAACTATCCTGGCCACCACCTGCCCTGCCCCCACCCACCCGAAGAGCAGCCCAAGGCCAGCCCCTTCTGGGAAGAGGCTAGCACAGACTCCCCTTGCCCAACACACAGATCCAGGGGACACATGCTCCCCCAGAGGTGCATCCAGCAGTGGAAGCTGCTCCCCTCTTCCCTGTACCCTCTGGACAAGCCACGGCTTCATCCCACACCCTGCCCTGCCCCGGCTGTGCAGTCTGCCCCTGCTCCAGCCCCACTCCCTCCCCCTCAATCTGGCTCCACCACACCCTTTCCCTCCAACAGACTTACCAGCTGGATGCTGCTCTCCATGTTGTTGGGCTGAATATCAGCAATCAGATAGGTATAAGTCGATATGGCTGGTCTATAATTAGCCATCTGTATCATCCCAAAAAATTCTTTATTGGTGCACACTTAACAAATATGGATGAAGAGCTTCAATCTCCTTGGCTTCTGATTTATGTTGATTTGATGTAGGAGTGACTTGTGGGCTTGCATAGCCTAGACTTTTTTCTAAGGACTGGTCTTCCACTGACATAATGGCAAATCACTACAGTAGGATAATATGGTACCCTGGGGTACCAGGCAACATTAGCTTTAGTAGGTATGTAAACATGATTCATAAGATAAACCCAGAGATTTCAAATAGAAATTCCTACTGTCAAAAACATTCCGACCTGTTGTGGGCTGAGTTCTCTGCAACAGAAGAATTGCTCTATTATTTTTCTGTAGTAAGAAAAAAAGGAACGAAGACTAAGAGCTGGCATTTTCTGAGGGGGGGGGGGGGTAAAAACATTGAAAACCACTGTACTAGTCCAAGCAGTCTGAAAAAAATTAGGAGTGCACCGATACAGATTTTTGTGGCTGATACTGATAGCCAATTTTTAAAGAGGCATATCAGCTGATACCGATCTGATTTCCCATACCAGACCGGTAGCATGGGGAGCTACCTCCAGCTGGTAAGTCTGGTGTGGTGGGAGGGGGAAAGGAAAAGGTGTGGGGGGAGGGGGGCAGATCAAGGCCCCTGCAGGGAGGGAGGCATGGGGGTAGGGCAGGGGCTGCCCAGCTAGAGAAGGCAGGCACGGGATGGAGCGGCAGCTCATCCAGGGGGTGTAGAGAAGAGGGGTGGGGAGCGGCTCTCTGCTGCGTGCTGCTTGGCCAGGAGCCGTTGGTCCAGTGGCTTGTCTGGCACTCACCTGCTTCCCAGGCGGATTCCACCGCTGCTCCCACTGCTTGTCCAGGAAGGCATGTGCTCCCAGAGCTGTGTGGGGTGGGTTGGGGCCAGGGCTGCGCCAAGCTCTTCTCAGCGGGGCAGGGCTGCACTGAGGAGTACAGCAGCGCCTTCCCTATAACTCCCTCCCAACGCAGCCCCGTCCCACCAGGAAGAGCTTGGTGCAGCCTTGGCTTCAGCAGGCACATGCCTCCCCTCACTCTCCTAGTGGAGTGGCAGGAACACTGGCAGAGCCGCTGGACGAGCAGGTGAGCACCAGATGAGCTGCCGCTCCATCCTGTGCCCGCCCCAGCAGCCCCTGCTCCCATTCCACACCTCCCTCCCCGTGGGAGTCTTGATCTGCACCCCTATTCCCCTTCTCTCCCCTTCCACCATACCAGACCTACCAGCTGGACGCAGCTCTCCATGCTGCCAGGCTGTGGTCCTCTCCACCTGTGCTGCATGCATGCACAGACCATTTATTGGCCAACTTATCAGTCTGATTTAGCCTATTTCCGATGTATTCAATTTTCTTTGTATTGGTGGCAATCCGATATCAGACTGATGTATCAGTGCACCTCTAAGATAAAAAAAAAAGCCAGTCCTTTAACCAGTATATTATTTTAGACTTGTTCTAAGCATATAAAAGCATCAGCAGCTACCAACTCCTCACCTGAGCTAGCATTCAGAGGTTTTTAATACCAGTATTTTCCACCAAAAAATAGTATAGATAATATAAATTTAGCTAGATTAGGGTTACCATATTTCTAGTTCCAAAAAGATACCTGTCACATGGGAACGCTCAGGGAGGTATATGATTGTGGGGGGCAGTGATATGCCAATGCCCTGCCCCTGCCCATTTTGGTGCCCCTCACTCCCAAGCTACAGCACCTCCCAGGCCTCCTAGTGCCCCTCACTGCTGACCCACAGCCTTCCACACCCCCCAGCCTTGCTGGTGCCCCTCACTCCCAACCCGCAGCCCCGCATCCAGCCCTGCAGACTCTTCCTGCCACCCCACCCCTCTGGTGCCACTGTCCAAACCATGCAGCTCCCTGCTGCCCCAGAAGCCCCAGACAGTCCTTTCCGCCACTGGAGGGGCAGGCACCTCCCCCCTGCAACAGTCCCCAAGCCCAGGCCCTCCAACCCCCCCACAGACTTACCTGCCTGCAGCTGTGAGGCTGCTCTCACCCCCCTGCCAGGTGCATACTGACCCTGTGCGTGTGCGCCCTGCCTCCAACTGCCTTCCCCCACTCCCCACAATCCCAAGCAGCTTCTTGCTAGGGCAAGCCAGGAAAAACTTTGGAGCTGAGCTAACCAAAACCCTGGATGTTTGATCATATTTTTAAAAGAAGCCTGGATGGAGATGGGAGGATCCAAAAAGAGGGCATGTCCAGGAAAGCAGACATATGGTAACCCTAAGCTAGATACATCTTGAATATTACAATCCTTAAGTAAAACAGTAGTCACTTATCTTCTTTGATGGGAGTCCTCAATTAGTAACGATTAGGGATCTGGGCTTTTCCATTTCCCATGGAAAAAGTGTGGATTTTCTTCTATGAAGGAGAAAATCACGGATTGTCCCCTTAAAAAGGACAAAAACCCAGGAAACTTCAGGTTTCCCCTTGCAGGCTGGCAGAGTTCCAGCCTGCAAGGGGCTGCGAGGAGCAGGAGGAGGGTGATCACAGACAGGCGGCACCCAAGATTTCTACACCCACAGTGGGGCACAGGGCCACAACCCGATCAGACCAGCACCAGGCAGGAGTTGCCTCTAAGACCCAGCAAATGGGACTCAGTGTCAGAAGGAGCGCCCCACTACCATGACTGTTCCATAGGGAGGTGCCCCCTACCCACTGGGCAGCAGTGAGGGGGCACAACTCTGCACCTCTGTCAAGGCGTCACCTTACCTTAGCAGCCATGGTGGCACAGCTGATATGAAGCTCCTGGCAGCAGCTTGGAGTTGTGCCCCCCCCCGATGCTGCCAGGCAAGCAGAGGGCACCTCACCTTGGTGACCATGGTAATGTGTTGCTCCTTCCCATGCTGGATCCCACCCACTGAGGCCTGGGGGCAGTGGGTTGGAAGTGAGGGGCAACATCATGGGCAGGGCACTGGCACATCATGGCTGCTCAGTGCCACAAAGCAGCAGGGGGGACAGCTGCAGCTGGACCCATGTCCTGGTGGGCAAAGAGGGCAGGGGAGCTCTGATTTTCTATGATAAAAAAGCCAAAAATCAAACACCAAAACATATAGGTATTTAGAAGTTATTTTATTATAATGATTGAGGCACTGGTAAGCTTCCAAACTGTTTTAAAATCACAATATATCAAATAAAACATTGTGTTCAACTGATACCTATATATATACACCTAAATACCTGTTTGTATATGAGTGGTGTTTAATTTTAATTGTTGAAAAATGAGGATTTGGGGGGTTTTAAATCAGAGAATTTTGAATTTTTTTAAACAGAGAAAGCCATTATCCCTAGTAATGTCATCTCATTGAACTAGGCACTGAAGGACAGCCTGGCATTCCCTGCTCAGAGAGCTCACAATCCAAGAAATCATATAAAATGTAAGTACAGGAGAGAGCAACTTATTTTTAACATTAACATTATATAACCATGGACTTTCCTTACATGAAAATAGTTGACATGTCATAAGTGGGTCCAGATCATACACATTGCTGCTGCTGTCTATTTGAGGAACTGCTTCTCTCACTGCAATATTGCTGCAGTAGTGGGTAGTACATATAGACAAGCTGGAATGCAATCAACTTGAAAAGGAAGCCTATACTGACAGCCTTCACTAAGAAATCTTCAAGTTTGAGGTTCACTTCTGAATTTCATTTTAAAAAGTGAAATATGGCACGCTGATTTTGAGAAAAAGACATATTTTTGTTAATCTTAGCTCAGCCAGTTGACCAAATCAGAGACTCACTAATTAGGTAACATCTGCCGATTCAACTCCTGATCTCCACCCCTCCCCCCAAATTTAAATAAAATCAAACCATATGTTATTCGATTCAAAGATACTCCTTCAGCTGCACAACGCAACATGCTTTGAGCAGGTGAACACCTCAACAACAACTGAACACAAAAATGGGTCAGACTAGCACTTCTTATCAGTCTCACTGGGTGCATCTACATGTGTGCTTTACTGTGGAGTTGGCTAATTAGTAAAGACAGTAAAGTGTCAGTCTACATGCATGCCCATATTAGGGTACAGGAAATTAATTAACTCCGCTGTAAGATAGTACTTGTCCCAGACAGTATCCTATGGTGGAGTAATTTACACTGCTGCAACACATATGCAGATGGTAATTGGGGCTGGCTGGGGCACAAGGGTGCTACTGTCTGCTGGCTAGCCCCTCACTATAGCACCCTCATGCACCAGCCAGGCCCTCCACCACTTGACACCATCACCTGGAGCCTGGGGCTGCTCCACCCTGGCTTGAATTCCTGCAATCCCAGAAGCACGTGTAGACACTGAGCCTGGGAGCAGTGGACTCCAAACTGCACCAGAGTTTACTACATCAGGTTAACTGCATGTGTAGATGCACCCATCAAGTTAAACAGTAAGCTTAGATGGAAAAGAAGCTAGTTTAATAAGCTTTTGAGACTTTTTAGACATTTACTGTCCTTTAATACATGAAAATGAGTTACAGATTTCAAATGCCTTATATGGATGATTTAGTAAGGAAGAAAACTGGTAGTACTAATAATCTCAGCAAGTCCCCTCAGGCCAGGTTATGAGCTTTACTGCCCCAAAACAAAAATCTAACAAACAAACCCCTTCCCCTTTCTACCCTGACTTCTTACATCACCACAGGATCTTATGTTGTAAGCTCTTTGAGGATGCTATTGATTTTATGTTTGTACAGCACATAGCATTATGGGGCCCTGGTCCAGGTCTCAGGCTTTCAGGGCCTAAAGTAATACAAACACTCTGGGCTGTCATCAGATCACTAAGAGAGAAGGGCTTTTAATAAGCTTGGTTTAATTGCACAGAAAATATGAAAAACTGCCCAGTTCTCCTCAGCTGCCAGATCTTATACAATCAGGCACCTAATGTAGTTTTTTTTTTTTTTTTTTTTTGGTTATGTTGGAACTCGATTGGAGTTCATAAGCAACTTAGCTACCAGTCAACTCAAACTACAACACAACGGGAAACACTAGACCAGATAGAAACTTGAGATGTTACCATCCCAATAATCAGTGAAAGAAAAAAAAACCCCAACATGTTCTAGTTTCTCTTTCCAAATAATTCCATGCAAGCCCTGAAGATTTTGCAAGAACAATTCACTCCTCACCACACGTACAGTGGCCTCTACACAGGGGATGCAAAAGCAATTTAAACTACCTTCCTGTCCTTTTCCGACTGTTCTCTCCTGCTGCCAAGCAGCCTTAACTCAAGATTTGACACAGGACAGAACGACCCAACTATTTTATTCAGTGGGCCTCCAACCCAGAAATCCACTCATATTCTTATAAAGAGGAATAAGGGGTCATATTCTTCTTATAAAGAGGAACAAGTGGATTCAAAGTGCCTCACACAGCATTTTTGTTTTCAGAACAGTGCAAAATCAGAAATATTGGTCAGGCAGAGAGAGTATTTCTTCCTCAAATACAAAAATTCAAACCAGTCAGGTCCTTGCCATTCACTCATGATAAATTAGAAATAAAAGGTTAAACGGTAATGATATTTATACCGTTTACCTCCCAACTCAGCGCTGTTCTGTCAGGGGAGCTGCTCCAGCAGGGGCTGCCCAGGAGGCAGTGTGGATCTGGGCTGCAGCATGATGATGCTGCTGCAGCAGTGAGGTAACTAGTGCTTACCTGGGGGAACAGAGCCAGGCAAAGGTGCCCAATGGGGTGTGCAGGGCTTAAATAGGAGCTAACAGTGGCAGAGCTGCCACCGGGTGCCGCAGGGGTGCACTGCACAAACCCCCATAGCACCCACAGGAGCTCTCACCTACTGGGACTGCCATGCCACAATCCCACATATCAGCCGTGGCCCTGACTCCCCAGGTCACCCTGCCCCTCTGCCGTAGGACTGAGTAATTCTTTAACTAATATAATTAGAGGAGGTTAAAAGTAATTTTTAAAGCAATATTTACATCCCTACGATAAATACGATTGTTAGAAGGTCATCTCTTACCTGCTCCGTAGCTGTTGGGCAATAATACACTAATATTAGAGTTGTACATATGTTTATTAACAGTCCAACGATGGTGATCAGATTTGGGGCAATCCAGCCTGGAACTCTTCCAACTAGCCACTCCCAATAACCTTGCATTAGTGGCTCAAGCAGGGACCGTCCAGAACTCTGATATTTGTGTTCTTCTAATCGCTTGAGCTGGTGCTTTGACAATGGAGGTGTAGGCAACTGAATTAATTTGCTTAGTACACATCCTGCAGCAGGAACACGACCACAGCTTACAGGAGATTCTGAATGTGACTCTCCACATCGCTTCTTTAAGGACCGATGCCCACTCATGGATTGGTTAGCCTCAGAGTTTTTATTTGGCAGACGATAGCTGTTGCGAAGTGCCATAAGATCCTGATTTTCTGGAAAATGAGGAATTTTTTGTTAATATCTTAGCTTAGCCAGTTGACCAATGGCATATTTAAAGCAGAAAAATATACTCAGTCTGATCTTGAAAGCTAGGAAATGAAAAATCATTAGCAGTCTGACAGTTGTCAGTCCAGATGAGTACTGAATATAAACATTTTAAGGAAACGTTCAGGGTTTAGGAAGAGAAAAAGGACTTTGGAGTCTGAGGGCATCATCTCAGTTCATTTACTAATGAATATATAAAACATGAATTCTAGTGACTAGTGGCAAGTTTTCACTCCTTGATACCCGTTTTGGCAAATATCCTACTGTCTGTAATCTAATTTCCGTTGGAGCTAGAAACATATACCACTGATTTGCATCAGAACCCAACAAGCATTACAAAGCTCTTCACCTCCAGCTTCAATTGCAAGGCTTGTTTCTCCCATCTTGCTTCTCACACATGTACGCAAGAATAAGCATATTTAAAACCAGTACAAGGAAACTAGGTATTCAATTCTCTCTCTGAAAGGAAAGAGACTTTACACATGACAAGTTAAACTTTACTTAAAGCATTATTTGGAGACCAGGGCCAGCCCATCCTATCCTGTGGAACCAGCAGCCGCAGGGGGCCCTGCAGCTAAGGGGCCATGCCCCCCCCACCTGATGTTTAAAGGGCTCAATGGAGGTAGGAAGCCCCTTCCTGGCTGAGCAGGGGAGGAGCTCCCAGCTCTGCTCCCATTCCGGCCCCAGGGACCGTACCCAGGCATCCCTAGCACGTGTTGCTCCCCTCCCCGTGCCCTCCGCAGCACAGCTCACACGCATGAAGCCCAGCTCCGAACATTTTATTTCAGTGAGTTTATACTGCAATTAACCACAATTTTGATTTTTTGACAGATCAGGGGCCCAAAAAAGTCATGGGTCGGCCCCGTTGGAGACATTCAACTTGTATAATGATAGGAAAGAAGGAAGATTCTAAATTATTTTGTCAGGAATTCAAAGCTTTCATTTCAAGTCCCTGATAAGTTTCTACCTCTTCTAGTTTTACTAGAAAGTTGACTGATCTGAAGCATGGCTGCACTCGGGCAATGCGAAACAGCAGAACAGCCGTTACCTCTAGTGACAGGATAATGCAAACATGAAAACATTTAAGTCATCAATCAAATGTTTCCAAGTCATTTGCAAAAATCTTGTTGGTCTAATAAAACATATCATCGCTACTATGAGCCCTGATTGTCTAAGTCAGCAACACATTTACTACGTTGCGACTGCTGTTCCTAGCACAACCCCTCTCAACGAGGTGCCATGAGATGTGAGGAGATTGAGGTGTTAGAAGATAAGTAGAGAAACTAAGCAGATAAATGTGGGCTTCAACTTGACCCAACTTGATCCCCATCCCCACTGCCAGGCCTCTCCACAAGGAATTAGGTAATCTGCACCATCATAGAACCTCACAGGAGGCGACAAGCTTCATACCAGCTATGAACCAACTGCCCAGGGAAGTTTTCCTCTTGACTCCTCTGTGAAAACCTATGAAATATAAACTTTCATTTCTACTCAGGAGAACTTTTACAATCTTTTCTCCGATGCCCGATGAAGGGGGTTTGTGCCCAAAAGACTGCAATTAAAGAATGTTTTTTGCAAAAATCTTGTTGGTCTAATAAAAGAAATCATCTCTACTACAATTGCCTTTTCCTCTAAACCAGTAGGGCTACAACCTGGATACCTGACACATGGAAGATATTGAATTTTAGCCGATTTTTAAAAATTAAGTCTTCATATCTTCCCAAGCAGGAAGCAAGAGTGACCACCTGAAACCAGAGATCATGCTCCTGCCTTTGTTTCAAGGTAATTTGCATTATCACAGATCCTCACAGGAAGCAAGAGGCTTTAAACTAGCTATGAACTGACTGCCCAGGAGTTTTCCCTCTGTGAAATCCTATGAAATACGAACTTTCATTTCGACCCAGAAGAACCTTTACAACCTTGTCTCTGATGCCCAATGAAGGGGGCTTGTGCCTGAAAGGTTGCAATTAATTTTTTTGTTGCAAAAATCTTGCAATAAAAGATCACCAATTCAGTTGTCAGACAACCAGTTCAACCGGCAAAGATATTTGCCAATAAAAAAATAATAAAAGAGATCATCTCTACTATGACTCCCGATTGCTGTAATCCATCGGGTTGGTTTTGAATCTGCCACCCAGCTCACAAGAAGCGATGGGCGGGGGTCAAGCTGGGCGAGGACCGGGGACACTCTTGAGCCCAGCCAGGGCCGCAGGTGGGTCTCGACTGCCGGGAGTTCTTAGCCCCGGGGCAAGGGGGGCGGGGGGTGCGGGGAGCCGCAGGCCGTGCAGCGGGGCTGCTCTCAGATGCAGGCCCGCAGAACCGGGGGGGCGGGGACGATCACGGCCCGAGACAATTTGAGCCGAGGGGTTAGAGGAAGTGCAGGAAAAATACTCAGGTGCCTAAAGATGCGGGTGGGGGCTGGAGCAGGGCCCGGGGGAGCCAAGGGCAGTAACTACCGCGGGGGCATCCTCCCGTGTGAGGGTAGGATGGGGTAGGCCCCGCAGCACCACCCCCACCCCGGCTGGAGCAGTGACGACCCCCGGCCAGACACAGCCCCCCACACCCCGGCGCTAGGTCCGAGACCACAGGGGGTCGCGGCCCCACTCTACAACCCGGCATTTACCTCAGGCTCTTCCCGCGGACGGCGTCTTTTACGGCCTTTTTGCAACTGCCGTAAAGGAGGGTGGGGAGGGGAGGGGGCGGAGCGCGGCTGCGGGAGCGAAGGGCAGGCGAGGCGTGTAAGCATGCGCGGGGACGGGACGGGCGGTGCTGTGGAGCTGGCGAGGCAGAGGTAGGAGGGGGATGGGGTTTTTTACATTTAATTTTACAATTAATTTAAGTTTAATTACATTTAACTTTGAGAACAAGGCCACATCCAGTGTAATCGTCACTTAGAGCTAATGCAGTCTCCATAAGGAAAGGGGGAGGGGGGAGACACCTGACCTTAAAAACTGACAGATACTTAAATCCATTAGAAATCGCTGTCAGGTTTCCAGGTTTGTAGCTGTACTGTTCTAGAGGAAAAGGTGATCAGTCAGGACGCGTAGTAGAGGCGATCACTTTATTCGACCCACAAGATTTTTGCAACAAAAAAAATAAATTTGCCTTTAACTGCAAACCTTTGGGTGCAAAAGTGGCAGATTCAAAAACTAATTTATGGATTACAGCAACTGGGAGTCTTAGTTGAGATGATTGCTTTTATTCGCCCTGCAAGATTTTTGCACAAAACTGTCTTTATTTGCAAGCTTTTTGGGCACGCGCCCCCTTCATCAGGCATTGGAGAAAAGATTGTAAAAGTTCTCCTGGGTAGAAATGAAAGAAATAGAAATAGCTGGGCTTTCTTTATGCTTGGCTAGGCCAGTTAGCAATCAAACGCTGTAAAATAGTAAGGCAGGTAATTTACACTGGTCGTTACTCTCAGAAGTAATACAGGCACTTCTCGCTGGACATTGTCTGGGTTAACAATGTTTCGTTATTACATCGCTGATCTGTTGGGGAATGTACTTGTTTAAAGTTGTGCGGTGTTCAGTTATGGTGTTGTTTGGCCTCCGCCTGCTAGCAGGTAACTACTGTATTGTGATGTAGTTGGATTTGCTTAATGTTGTTTCGTTTAAAGTCAAATTTTTCAAGAAGGTAATGACGACGTTAAGCAAGTTAAGCTGTGCTCATCCTCTGGTCTGCGCAGGCCGAGTGCAGCCTGTGGAGCCCTCCTGTCTGGCCCACGGGGGGTTGTGAAATTTGACAACAGGAGAGCGGTAGCCATGCTCCCCCCTGCCAAATTCCCAAACCCAGTGCGGCTGGTGGGGGCTGAGCCGTGTCCCCTTGTAGGTTCGGGTTGGGTCTGGGCCATGCCCCCTTTCCCTGTGGAGCTGGGTGGGACCAGGCTGTCCCCTGCCCCCGTCTGGTGCCTGCTGCACCCACTCTGGTGCCAGATCAGGATCCCCAGTGGGATCTGACCCGCAGATGTGCCAGGTACTGTCCATCTGGTCCACGAGGGGGAAAAATGTTGAGCACCACTGCAATAGGCCATCTTGACAAAATAGTGTTGTTAATAATCATTTATGCAATACCATAACTTTACATCGCACAGCGTAAGACTTACCTACACACAGGTGTCCACCTACATACATCTGTAGCATAGAAAAGCTCTTAATTAGTTCAGAACAATTTACGAAGACAAGACAGAACAGTGGCCCGCATAAGAGAGACTGAAAGGAGCTTACCTACATACATCTTGAATCAAAGGATGTGAGGGGACTTTCTTGCTGGACACAATATAGGGAGGCAGTTACACCACTTCCCATGCTTGAGAAATTGGAAGCAGTTGAGAAACAAGAGGAGCTCTGCAGCCTAATGCAGGTGAGTATTGGGAAGGACTATGCTCTGCAGCAGGAGTATGAAGCAGACCTCTGCAACTAGCTTAGTTATGAAAAAAATGAAAGGAGCTTGGATAAGTTGTGGTAGGGATGCAGAAAGGGAAGTTTTGGCTGTCCAATAAGAAGGTGTATGTGTGAAGTTAGGCTTACTGTCCCCTGGTTGTAGGGAAGAATGTCGGGTGGTTTTTTTTCCCCAAGCTTCTGGGCATTGCTAGTTGCCACACAGAGTCAGAAAGGAATTTTCTACCCTCCTGTTGCTACAGGTGTCAGATTTTGCCTGGGATGTGCCAGTGCACCAGCCGGAGTCTCCTGGACCACTTGCCACATTTGTCAGGAAAGAATTTTACCCCATGGTCAGATTGGTCCAGACTGTGGGGGGTTTGAATTCCCCTAGCAGTAGGCCTGGTGCTCTGGGATCACTTGAGTGCATTTTAGCAACCCTGTAGTGGCGGCACATTGGCTGCCCCTGTCCCCTTGCTTTACCTGTGGCAGATTGGGCAGCTTTTGATGTCTGGGCAATATGTCTTGTAGCTGTGCAACAAGGCTGATTGCATAGTTTTAGGAATCGGTTAAACAAGCACTTGTATGGGATAATTTGGACAGGGATGACCCTGCCTTGAGCAGGGCTTGGGCTAGACCTCCAGGGGTCCCTTCCAGCCAGACTTCTCTATGATTCTGTGAAAGGGTGCGATGATTCTTTTCTATTTAGCTGCCTTAATTCTAAGGGCAGAAAGAACCGTTAGGATAATTGCAAATAGGGCTGTCAGTGGGGTGGCCCATGGGCTGTATGCAGCCCATGAGAGGTTATATTGCACTCCACAGGACTTCTTGGCACAGCTGCCAGTGCTACTGCTGCTGAACCCTGGGGGTGAACACCACTGCCACTTGTCCTCCGATCCCCTTGCCTGCTGCTGATTTGGGGGTCTTTCATTACTGTAGATCCGCAACAGGGGGAAAGGTGGAGACAGGCAGTGGCTGTGTTCATCCACCTGGGTTCTGGAGCTGCACCAATGTAGTGGCTCTGGCAGCTGTACTCACGCGCTGCTGCCCTACCGCCAGAGGTGAGTCATCTGGTGTGTGAGAAGCTCTGCCATCTGGTTCTGACCTGCAGGACCAAGTAAGTTGGACAGTCCTGATTTACAATGACCTTTAAATCACAGACCATAAAACCTCACCCAATAACTTCTGCATCAATCTCAGAACTTCTGTTTGAGCTATAGGGTAGCTTTTAGAAAGATGCGTAGGCTTGATTTTGCGTTTGCCCTGGGTGGAGTAGGGGAGGCTGAAGCCAGCAGCTGGGTTGGGATTCTGGGGGCCTCCTGGGCCTGCAGCGGCAGCGATCCAGGTGCATGGAGCCTGGTTGGCAGCTGGAGTGTGGCTCTAGCTGGCCAGGCTCTGGTGTATGGTGACACAATGCTGCCATGTGCGCTGCCCTGCTTTTTTTTTCTCTATGCATTTTTTTTGATGCTGGGATGACCTGGTATCTAAATTTGGCTCTGCGCTGCAAATGTGCAGCATGGAGAACCAAATCACATGTCTTGGGTATGTTTTGCAATGCCTCAAAAGCATTTGAGGCACCACAAAGCTCTTGTGTGTATGCATCCGTAGAGGCTATGGGGAAAGTATTCATCACAGACCTAAAGTAGTACTTAAGAAATGGGAGGAACCCTTCCCAGAACTGTGCAGTAGGAGGTATCTTGCATTCAATTTGTGGGACCAGTGTTTAATACAAGAGTGATAATTATTGTTACTAAATATTAACCTTATGGGAGTGCCTCCAAACGAATCAGTTTGGGGACCTGTAGCATTCAAACCAGCAAGTGCCTCATACAAATCATGCAAATCAAAACATTGCAATTGGCAAAATAACCAAAGATTTTAGAACCAGCATAAAAACCTTTCATTGTCTCATTTTTCTGGCTCTGCTGTATCTTCATGGAAATGGAAATGTCTTTAGCATATTTCCTGAGATGTGGTAGTGCCATTTAGGGAAAAAAGCATAGAAGAAGTACTTTTGCCTTGTGCACGCAAAATTTGTCTTATTGATCTTAAATGTCATCTTAGGAGATGGTGCAGCAGTTGATTCTTTGGGATCTTATGCAACCCTGCATGTATACAGACCCGCGATTCTCAGTCAGGGTGCTGCAGTACCTTGGGGTGCCATGAGATCTTTTCATGAGTGTCACAGTGCCATGCAATGTTAGGTGTACAAATATGATTCCCAAGATAAACCCAGAGATTTGAAATAGGAATTCATAGTATTAATACAGTCTGAGCTGTTGTGGTCTTTCTGAGTCTTTACAAAAGAAGAATTCTGTTCTTTTTCTGTTGTCAAAAAAGGAGTAGAACCTACGAGCTAGCATTTTCTGAGGGGTTTCTTAATTCTAAAAATGTTGAGAACCACTGATACAGACTGATACAAAAGGTATGACATTGCTATCAGATCTAGGCATAGACCCAGCAGGAAACCAACTGCTCTTCCCCATTTCTCCCAAACCTCAATGGAATAAAGTTGACCATGTTTCTTAAAGCTTCCTTTGCTATTCTGAATGCTAGGTGAAATGCTGACCCTATTAAATTAACAAGAGTTTTGTCATCAGCTTCAGAGAAACTGGGACCTCATCCAGTGAATATGATGGCTATATGCCAAATCTTAACACTGTAGATATTCACAGTAGCGAATATAAGGGCGGCTACCTACATGTTTTCATGTATATCCTGTTTATTTGTATTCAAGTCTGAACTTATATTACATATTAATATAGTGATCTCTCATAATAAAATATATTAATATCCAGCCAATGTTACAGTTTTTATTTATGATTTTAATTTCTCATGAGAGCATGTATAGCCTTTATGTTTGTTTGCCCCAGGATGAATACTAATATATATTTCTGCCTGAGCAAATACAGATCAGCCTTACTGACATGGATTTGGGATTCTTTATTTTTGCTTTCTAGTATTTGAGTCTTTAGTCTCATGTTTTCAAATTTTTTTTACAACAAATGAAGTTAGAAACCAAATTAAAAAAAACAACTAAAGCTGAGACTTTGGTAAATTGACGTGGTGCTGGAAATAGATGTATTAAGAAAAAACTCAAACATTGCAAAACTTTGAAATAAATTTACAACAGTTGCCAGTATGGAATTACTGAATGAAATTTGATAGCCTGGATTAAGCAAGAAATTAGATTAGATTTATTATGCTGGTTCCCTCTGTCCTTGAACTATGGGCTCATCTACGTAAGTATGTTATCCTGGCATAAACCCTGTTTTTCCAAAGATAAAAGCTCTGTTCGTGTGATACAACTTTTTACATCAGTATAAATCTGAACGTTTTGTCCTCGTTTAATCTTGGAGTCTTTTTTTCATGCAATAAGCAACTTCAGCTGATCTTTGTGTACATGTCCTAACTGAATATATTTTAGTGATCTGCCAGCCACCTTCCTACTCCCTTTTGTACACTCCTTGAACTAGCTGCTCACTCTATTTGTGTCACCTCTAACTTCACAGTCATGACCACCCAGGGCCAGATTCTTTCTTGTGCATTTGATTGCACAAAGAAACATCTTGATGTACTTGAGGGAGCCAGTCATCTGGGTGCAAACAGTGATTCATGGTGAAGTGACAGGTGGCTGTTCATTTAGGTGCAGTTGCCCCAAAGCAAAGTGATATTACACTTTAGTGTCTTTCAGTGTGAAATAAATCTGTTTGAGTAGACAAGTCCTATGAGTCTCAGCCTGAAATGCTTTTCCACCTGCATTCTAGAGAAAGCAACATCTTCTTTCTTAAGCCATGTCTGCTGCAAGGTTTTGCCAGCATGACTACACTGGCTTGTAAAGTTACACAATCTAGCTGGCATAGATGTACTGACCAAACCCCTAATGTAGTCACAACTATGTTGGTAGGAGAGCACTTTTGCCATCCTAGTTTTTATCATTCTGGAATCCGGTGTACTTAGGTTGGCAAAAAATCTTGTGTTAGTATAATCTGAATCTTCACTAAAGTACTCAGACATATCTCCTTTCGTGTAGCTGTAACGGCAAAAGCCCTTCTAGTGTGGACAAGCTTCATTTCTCCTGCTATGTTGCCATTGTTTTCTAGGAAGGATGTCTTCCAGATACTTCTTTTCATGCATTCCCTGCCTGTTTTAATATGTACTATACCAGAGGTTCCCAAACATTTTCTTATTGCATACCCCCTTCTAGTTTTACCAGCTGCCCGTGTACCCCCTCCAGCATATGTTTTATATTTTAACCTCTTAAATGCCAAGTATTATTATAATGAAAATTAAATCTGCCATTACACAATTGCTCCCACATATCCCCCAAAGATATCTTACGTACCCCCAGGGGTATACATAACTGTTTGGGAACCCCCTGTACTATACTGTATTGTTGGTATAGGGAACTGCTTCCTCCATGTTCCTTTTGTTAAGTCCAGTATTCCCTAGGGTTTCTAGACCGGGGATTGTTTTGAATGGCAGTGAGGAGGGATGGATGTGCACACACTCTTTAATCATGTTTTTGAGCCTTTTTGAAGTTCTTGGGTCTGTCTGGATAATAAACTAGGGCCGTACTCAAGAAAACAAAACCTACTATGTTAACTGATATATAATTAGTCCCCTGTTCATATCCTTGCTACAGTGTACGATTTAGGAGGTTGGCAGCCATGTTTTTGACCAATGTGGAAAACAGAGAGACTGCATCCAGACCTTGTGTAGCACAGCCAATGTCACCTGTGCATAATGGAGTTCAGATGTGCTTTTCTCAGATGGGCTAGCTGTATCTAGACACATACATTTGGACTTGTTCTTCACACCAAGGAAGTTGTCCGTCTATCTAGTAATCAATCTATAGTTTGGATAAAGAGACACAGAAATCGGGACACTCGCAGGAATTTTACTGTCCCTAGTTAAAAAAAAGGAGTGGAGAAAACCTAGTAACTTCTGGATAAATTAGGGAAAGAGGCCTAAATTAAATGGTCTGGGAATGGTCTGTGCTGTTTTAGGTTAGGAGAGTTTGGTATTTTAGAGTAAGGGGGGAAAGGAAAGACTGAGTCATAAATAAAGCCAAATTGTATGTGGAAAACACGGAGAAGGAAGTAAGTTTGGTGAAAGGGGATTGAAAAACCTGGAGCTTGTCAATAAAGAGTAAAGCAGAGTATAGTGCCCTAGGATAAAAGAGAGTGTAGAAGCAGAGGACACAAAGGCAGGGACATCAAACTGTAGAATATATTGCTGATTATTTTTCTTTTGTATTGAAGATATTTAGAATGAAATGAGAAAAATGGAGAAATTAAAAAGGAAAGTTTAGCAGAAAGATGATTTTGGATTCTCCTTGAGACAGAATTCTTGCTGTCATCAGTATTTCCAGGTATGTGACAAATAGGTGTTTATTCCCAGGCAAAATCTATTGGAAAGAAATTGCCTTTATGAATTGCCTTTACGAATTTTAAGAGAATAATAAGAACATTAACATTTATCATCATCGGATTGAAACTTGAGAGGTTTGCATTATATTTCTGCTCATACAACATGTTATGAGTGATCTTGAATAAAGACTATTACCTATGTTGTTTTCCCTATTTATAAATTGGGAAAATGTAATTTACCAGGATCACGGTTGTGGGGATTACATTAAAATATTTGAAATCATTGTAATCTTACAATGAAAGTCACTATTAAATATCAAATGTTACTTTAATAATTTAAAATTAATCTTAAAAGTATACTTGCACTTAAGGTTTACACCCAACCTTAATTTCTACTGTTGTACTCTCATTGCCTCACCACCTACATGTTAGAAACCCTCACGTGTTAACCAACAAAATATATTTGCCTTATTTGTAGCTGTACCTTTGTTGCATGATGATATAATCTGTCTGATTTTATCCAGAGCAAGGTGAGGTTTTGGCATGTATCAAGGGTTCCAGCGCCTGATTATTGGTGATCCCTTGTTATCGGTAGAATGCCATCTGTGGTGGAAAGTTTCCACATTTATCAGTAAGGGGTAGACAAAAGAGTGCTGCTAGTGGTATAGCTGGTAAAACCGACAGTGAGTAGGGAGTGAAATGAGGGTATATGCATTAAGGTTTAGCTTCAGGGAAGCAAGTAAGGGAAGCCACCAGCCATGTGCTATTTGAAGAAAACCTCCCACATCCTTCCATGGGAACTGGAATACTTTCTGCCTATCCCATGTATTCCAGTATGCTACTGGACTACATGAGATAGTCAGATCACAGGACATGAGCAGCATGGGCAAGGTGAGGGTTATAGCTGGCCTGTATCAGGAGGTTGGACTGGTCCATATCAGAATGGTAATCTGAGTAGAAGAGCATCTTCAGACCGCACTGGAGTGTGGGGAGAGGTTTTCACCTCTGACCATTGTGTGATCTTGTCTCCATACCTAGCTGTCTATTTCTGTCCTTACTTTTCAATTCTTGATCTGGGCCAAGCCTTTATGCTTGCTTCTTGGACACTTCTGCCATCATCTTTTCTCCTTCTCCCTGCTTTGTCTTTCAACTTCTCAATCTGAGATACATTTCTATTTGACTTTGCAGTTGCTCTCTCCTTTGAGTTTTCCTTCTCTTACTTCCTCTCCTTATGGCTGAATTATCACGAATCTGTTCTTCTCACTTATGGATTGGGCATTGTTGTCTCTCTGATCTTTTTCTCTCCTGATTCCCTGTCCAATCAGCACTAAACTCTCTCTCTCTACATTGTGCACTCTTCCTGCTTTCTTTGCCCTGTTTAGTGCTCTGTTCCATCTCCAGTCTTTCACCTCTTTGTCCCTTATCTCTACTAGACCTAATCTGTTTCTGTATTCTTTACTTCACTAAAGTACATTTGAGAGAGTTTCACAAGTATGAGACTGTAACCATGGTTAAGGCAAAAGACCACACATTAGCAGAACTGGATTGGAGCTAAAAGAAGGTTACTCCCCTCTACCAACAGAGATGGGGGAAGACACAAATCCTTCTCTGTGCTCCAGAGGTATACACTTCTCATGCAGCGCTAGATGTATAGGTACAGTCTTGCTTTCAAGGTGACATTTTCAAAACTAAGATGTGGAAGTGTGGAATTACATGCAAAACTAGGTGCGGAAGTGGAACTTCCTGCAGTTGCCCAACCACTACCCCAATTAGATGATGGCTGGTTCTGAAGGTGCTAGCATATGCATTTACTCGTGTGGAGGTTATAATGTGTGTTGAGTAAGTAAGATATCAGGTGCTAAAGAATTGAAAATGTTAGTAATACTTTCATGTTTTTGTTTTACTTCTAAAATTAGCCCAGATTTTCATTAAAGGTTCAATGATTGCCATTTCCTTTGTCAGTAAAACTGTCATTGTTGATGCATATTCTCTATTCCCTGCAGTTGCTATGCCCTCTGATCCTCATTAACCTCAATGAGCTGTTACGCACACCATGAAGAGGAAGAAAATAGAATTAATAAAGTAAAGTGAGCCTCTTGACAGATCTGGCAATAGACAAATGCCAAAAAAGGCAGTAAAGTAAATTCTTTCTCTGGTTTTCTGAGATGAGTTTTAGTATGAAAGTTTCTGAAAGAAATTCCTGTTTTCTTCTTTGAAGTTGTGTCTATGTTGTAAAATCAGTGATTTCCTATTAGCCTTTGCCTTGGTTTTGCAGTACAGAACTGAAAATGATACAAAATTCAAGCCACCTCAACATAGTCTTTGTGGTAAAAAGATTTGTATTTTGTTATGCTTATTCACAGCAGGTCTTACATAAAGATTGCATGGTAATACAGTTCATGATTCAGCTTCAGAACCAAACTATTGAGATAAAAATCCTTAAACCTACTGTGTATTTGCTTCTTCTTAGTGCCTGGATTTAGGAGAAAACACTGAAATGTGGTGGTTCCAGCAAGGGCTTTGCTTCTTGCCGTCAGCTTTGGTTATTTGGTCAGCTGCATCTTTCATATTTCCATATATAACTGCAATCTTTCTACGCCATGTTGACCCACTGGTGCCCTACATCAGGTCAGTGAACACATACGATTGTACTGCTAACTATAGTTTAATCTTATTAACAGAATTAGAGTTTTCTCCTGGAAATGCTGCTTCAGTTCCAAATTTTAAACTGATTTAAAAGAAACATTTTTTAATGACTGGTTTTAACATTAACCTGAAGATTTTTTTTTAAAGCTATAAGCATCAAACAACACATTTGTTCTTGCTTTGTAGTAGTTACAAAGTAGCTTGCCCCTCAGTAGGGTAAGTTGGATCACCTGTACTGTTGAGTAAGAGCATGCATGCAGTTACCACAGAGTAGGTAACTCGCTTTGTGGATTGCCTTGTCTTAGTGCATCTTAATTCTCAGTAATCTGCTTGCAGAGCCGCACCATTTAATAGGATTTAAATGGTGCGCTTGACTATCAGTAGCAACATGTTGATGTCCCGGTTCTGTCTCTCTCCTAAGTGGCTATTGTTGTTATAGGGATCACCATCTGAATACACAGTACAGAAAATGTAATCAGGAAAATGTTGCTAACAAGAGATTTGTTGCTCTTATTAGGTGTTCTTGCAAATAAGTATCAAGTATATTTAGGCCTCTCAGTGCTTCTCTCAATGGGCTAATTTCTTTCTGATTCACTAAGTGTAATAACCATAGTCGTTTTAAAGTTTTCCTTTCTAATATTTCTCTTTATTTATGCTAAAATATTTTCACTGGAGGAGTTTGAGAGAGTGGAACACGCTCAGGAAGTTTGATGTTCTAGCTTGCCTTTAAGATTACTGCTCAAGCCTTTAGCTCTCATAACACATTTACTCAAGAGTTTCACCTTGGTGTAACAGAGACGCAGAATAACATCCAAGATTCTCAGAAGTTAAAAACTAAACATTTCTCCCTCTAAATCTGCCTTGTTATTTGGTGAATGAGGCATGAATCACATATTGAAGAACCGGGTTTAAAAAATATGTAACTGCTGTCTTGTTCATAGTACAGTCTAACCCAAATGTAGGGTGAGGCAGGAATCCTATGACCAAAGTAACCAGGTAATTGATATCTATAGTTGAATCTGTATGCCCAATTGGACTGAGTTGAGGTTCAAATAAGCCTGACCTCTGGTCTTTTCAGACTACAGTGTGCTTCATTTTCAAGGCTTAATATTCTTTAATATTTCTTTTCATGTAGATTTAAGATAAGCGTACAAAGGATGACTATGATGGGCTATATATTCTTTTTCTATTCTGAAAACATTGTGGCCCTAACAAAATGTTCTTGTTGGTGTCTCCAGCTCTAGAAACTAGCATGATAACTATTGGAAAATCAAATTGGTCAAAGTTGCTTGGAAGGCTTTGTGAAACTGTTCCTCCTTTTCATCCCCCCTCTCACAAAGATGCTTCGGTATATAGGAAATCGCAGTACATGATGAAAATCCTTATTTATCTTTGTTTTTCGTCCAGTGATACAGGAATAATGCCTCCTGAAAGATGTTTGTTTGGGATTATGTTGAATATATCCACTTTCTTATGTAAGTACAGAAACCAACACATTGTAGACCGTTCTAGAAAGCACATTAAATACCAGATCTAAATTTTAAAATTTTCTCAGCTAGGTCACTAAGCTACATACACTTCCCAGGGAAAAGCTACACTGAGGGTTAAAACAGAACACTTAGAGTAAAATGCATTACAGGGATGTACTCTGAATCCAAGAAATTCAGAGTTAAATATAAAAGAAATCCAGACATCTTAAGGTATGGAATGCTGATCAGAACTAATTCTTAAGTGGCACTGATTGGTAACTGCACTTTTTGGCATTTAGGCACAGGCACATATCAGAATAGCATTGTCCAGGTATCCACATATTTGCCAGTACTAAAGCAGGGTCCATTAGGCCGCTCCCACTAATTGAATCAGCTATTAGAAAGAAGTGCCAAAAAGCCCTGCTGAAGCGCGCAATCTGTACAGATGCTGGGCAGACAGAGGGGATTTGAACCCGCATGTCCTGTTTCCCAGCAGAGTTCTGTTTCAGGCCATGAGGTGAACATTGCTTAGTCCTCTTCTTGAAGCTGTTGCATTACACAGCCTGTAAGGAAAGATGCACAGTAGCAGGAAAAGGGGCAAAATGTAGAGAGCAGGTGGCTCAGTAAGACCATTGCTGTCCTGATATGGGGAGGAAGGTATGGTTCTGTCCCCTGCATTTTCCACGCAGTTAATTTACTATTCACTGAATAAAAAGGATAAACAACAGTGAAGTAATTTCTGCCCCAGCAGTGCAGAGACTGCAGCATCCATTTCACTGAACCATACTCACTGTAGTTTGTTTTCCTTTTAGCCCCACATATTTTCTGATGAGGGCTGCCCAGAGAGCCAGGTTCAAGAGGCTTGAGAAATGCTTTAGACAATGCTTAGCCTGGTGGTTAGAGCACTTATGGAGAAGTGTGCAATGTAGGTTTGAATATCTTCTGAATGAGGGGGACGTAGCGTATAGATTCTGCACCCCTATGCAAGTGCCTTTACTAGATTTACTGGACCCAAAGATGGAGGAACATCTTCTCCTCTTTCTTTTCCTTTTCATCCAGCTTCAAATGCTGACTGGTCGTGATTTTTCTATGACTAACGTTTTGGGATTTAATTGGCATAACATTTATGTCTGAGCAGTTCTGTGTGCAGCCAAGGTGCAGTCTTTTGAGCAGGCTCAGCAAAGAAGCCCAGGAGAAGCACAGTTGCACAAGTGGAAATAGACTCAAAACTGCAAGTGCCAAAAATTGCAGTTATGTGGCTACATAAATGCCTCTTAAGTGTGTAAAACTAGAATAGGATTTAGCCCTTAAGGCAACAAATCTTTGCTTTGTATCATTATCAGGGGTAGGAATTGTCTCTAAAATGTCTTAAAAAATCAGTTTAATCTGGAATCACAAATACTAATAAACCTTAATTGTGTGGCTAACTCGTGATAGTTGCACGGTTGTTATTTAACTTCCCTGTTTCCTGACTTGCAAGTTCTCTACTCTGCTTAGTATGGCAGTAATGTAGCTTTTGCAATTTAAACAGGAATTACCTCTTGCTTGTCACTTTTACAGTCAACAAAATCTCCGTATTTACTTAAAAAGTCACCGTATTTGGGTTTCTCACAGGTATTGCTACCATGTACGTTCGCTATAAACAAGTTTGTGCTCTGAATCCAGAAAAACCCAAGATCGCCAAGTTAAATAAGACTGGTCTTATACTAGGAATGATAAGTTGCTTTGGAATGTGCCTTATTTCAAACTTTCAGGTTTGTGCTCTATTTATATTTTTCTGGAAATTGTAGTAGCATGATAACCATTAAAAAAATTTTGAGCTAAGTTACACTGTCTTTACTTCTCTGATTTTATTTAGATACTGATAAAGAGTACTAAAGCTGATCAGAAGTTTTTCACTGCAGCATTTGACAAAAAAAAGTTTTGGGTTTTGTTTTTTTCAATCAAATCATTTTGGAAACTTGTTTTTTGGCGAATCTCCATTGGACGACTTCCAGATTTTTGACATTTAATTTTGGAATTTTATAGATTTCTCATCATTTTATTTTTTTCCATTAAGTGACATGTCAGTAATAGTAGTGCATAAAATTCAAAAAACATTTTTTTTCCATTTTGTGGAAAATTTTGAAAATCTTATTTCCAAATTGGAATAAAAATAAATTTTGAAATGTTGATGTTTCTCTGAAAAAGAAATCCAACTTTCAGCCAGTTCTGGT
The DNA here is from genome assembly GCF_001723895.1 of Crocodylus porosus. NCBI lineage: Eukaryota > Metazoa > Chordata > Crocodylia > Crocodylidae > Crocodylus > Crocodylus porosus. The sequence continues at coordinate 4,630,528 of NW_017728934.1, forward strand.
CAGTGTGTCTGACAAGTAGACTCTACATGTGCATGCCTTCAGGACAGGATAAATTCTTGACAGAAGTGGAAGAGACAGAGCTTGGACTTTTTCATCTGCTTTTCTCCACAGTATTTCTGTAATCTAAGTCAATGATTCTCAGCCTTTCTGAACCTGAGGCATCCGTCACTGAACTCAAGGCACCACCCCTCCATAACTCCTGTGAATTGAGTGGCACCCAATTTCAAGAACTATTTTATAGATTATAGTGCTTATTGCCAGACCTTTCTGCAAGGATGTAAGGATGGGGGATTGTCCAGACAGGGACAAGCCTAAGCCTACACTTATCTGCTTAGTTTACCTGCTTATCTCCTAACACTTTGCTTATCTTCTCACACCTCACTACACCCTTCAAAAGGTCTGGCCCAGCATGCCCTGGCACCCTGGTTGAGAATCAAAGCATGACACATCATGTTCAGGGCTGTGGTATACTACATTGGGTTGCAAGCATTGTGTAATACATGCTTAATCATTCATTAATACAGCTTAATTATTCATTTCTACATTTGTTAAATGTTCATATCTCCTGCTGATCAATGGGGACCCTGCCTAAGGCTGTGTGGGATCTGCAGATCATTCCTCCCTACACAGTTCCCTAAAGCAGTCAGTCTGTAGGTTGTGACCCAAAAGTGGGTCGCAAGACTATATGAAAGGGTTGCAAACAATCACAGAAAAACATGGAAAAGCATGACTGTCACTTGGGAGTAATGTAGGGCCACGTGTTACTATTGCTGTTAATGTTTTCCTCTTCATACTGATGGGATAGGATAGACTTGAGTGCACCCTCTACTCCTCCTGCTAAAGCTGGGCCACTGGGGAGGCTCTTACCTGGGAAGTTTGACCAGCGTAGTTAGAGGCAAGGATGTGTTTGGATGATAGTGCTGTGACAATTAAGACCAGAGCTGTCAGGTTGAGAGTGGGGGGGTGGGCAGGAAATCCCAGAGATAATAGGCAAACCATTAGCAGAATTAGCAGCCTCCAGACCTAACAGCTCTATTCTCAGTTCTTAACTGTCAGCTTGCTTCCCTCCTCAGACCTGCTGAAGACAGTTTTACATTCTTAAGTTTGTCTGACTTGATTGATTCAAGTTTCTTCCAACCATTGAGTTGGTCCAATACAAGGTATCTCCAAAATCCTTGTGTTTCACGTAATTCCTGGACTGTCATGACTACAGCATCACTCTAACACTACTACAGCACAGCTAGAGCAGAGTAATTATTTTGCTTTAGCCTTGCTGGTCAGTTCCCAACCAAGTAAAAAGCTGCTGTTTCTCCTTGGTGGTGCTTGTAACCACCTGTATGTTTTTTTGCACCTGGGCCATTAGATGGCGGTATAGCAGCACAGAATTTGACCTCCCTTTTCTACAGTACAGAAGCACAGGATATGTAGGCAGACATAACAACCCTGTTTCATTCAGAATGAAAAGTAAAGCGATTTAGCTTGCCTCTACTGGTACAGGAGCAGGCTGATGTAACAGCTGATGTGAGTTTCAGACTGGCAATTCCCCCTCCCCTTTTAAAGTATTTGAAAGCTACATCTGTCCTCAACCATAGTCAGCCTTTAGGATTTAATGCCATATAATCTGCACAACCAGATTTTGTAAGGGACTGATTAATTCCACAGTAGTCATTCTCATTTGTAATAATGCAGTTAAGAGAGAGCCAGTCTCCTGCATCAAGTAATAAGAACCCCTTCTCAGTCCTGTAGACTATTTTAAATTTGCCTTTCACAATTGGCAAGGTGCTGTTTCTCCATCCTTCCTTTGGAGTGTCAGGTCTTGGTTACTGACTGCAGGCAGAAGGCAAGCTTATATGTACCCTTCTTTTCTTTCTTAGTAAAGTATAAATTCCTTTGACAGGTATTTTAAAAAAGATCATTCTCACAGTTTGCCACCGTTGCAGTTCATAGTTTATATTCTGCTAATTTTGCTGTGGTGGCTAAAAAGTGCTGGTGTCTTGCTATGAATCCAGTGACACAAGTTTTATCTGGACTCGTGCCAAAAAAATACCCCTATTTGATCCTGGTGTAAACGCCTGCTTGGTCAGTCAGGCTGGGGAATCAAAGATGGCCAGTTGTAAAGTAGCCCTGTCACACCCTTGTGTGCTACTGGCTACAGAAACTGCTATGCTAGCTAGCTTGATGAGCACCTGGTCTTAGGCAGCTCTCTGATTCTTTTAATTAAAGTGTGGTTCTACTTGTAAATAAGTTAAAGGCACTTTTTAATTCGGCAGATCCTATTCCTTGCACATACTAAGTTATTGTTTAGCAGTTTCAATAGCCAAGGTTTTTTGTTGTTTTTAACTGCCATTAGAACAGGTGATTGAATTATGCCCACAGGGGAGTGAGTCGATGGCTCTTTCTTCTACATCAAAAGAATTGTGTATTAAATTCCAATCAGTTAAGCACCATGCTTGCTCAAGTACCTTCAATGGTGCTACATTGGTTGTCACTTTGAGAACCTAATTTGGTCTAGGGAACCTTTATTACTTTTGATGATGCACAGCAAAGAGAGATGTGAGCGTGGTGGAGTTTGCAGAACTGGCAGGCAGAAAAGACTTCCCTGTAACGTGAGCCAGTTAGAACTAGAGTACTGAAGAGAGAGTTAACACTAAAGCCCACTGACTCCATTTTTATAATCACCTTTCAGAGCAGAATCACATTCTAAGTTTCTGATCACATTCTAATCTACCTCCTCTATGTGTAATCTTGTGTTCATCAGACTACAAATTGGAGTTGAAAAGCTTAATAGGATATCTAGCCCCATATGTCATCTCCTTACCCACCCACTTTATAGGGATTTCTTTTTTCTAGCTTGTGTGTTGCATCCCATTTTTCTTTCAATACATCTTCATGGTTAAGTCACAAGTTATAGTTAGTGACTACAAGAGTCGAAGGCATACATTTTCTATTTAATCTAAAACAGGGATGTGAAGCTCAAATGAGCTGGGAGACCATATTTCTTGCCAGCAGCTGGGGGTGAGCCATAGCCAAAGGGTGGGTCTTCTTGCCCACAGGACTTCTTGCAGCCTGGGTGACCCATGTCCAGATCCAGGCTTCAGAACTTCCTGCTGTGGCTGCTGGAGCTGCTGTCAGCACAATGAGCACCCAGGGGGGATAACACCTCTGTTGCTTATCCCCTTTTTCCTGTTAACAACTAATGCAGAAGTTAGTCAACAGCAATGAATGAAAACTGGAAATTTGGAAGCAAGTAAGGAGTGGGAGTGAGTGGCAGTGGTGTTAACCCCTGGTCTATATTTGGGTTTTCCTTTGAGATCCCGTATCTAAGTACTGATCTTGTCCCAATACAGCTTAGCTTGAGATGTGGAAAGATCTTCATGAGAGTTGGTAAATGCACCAAGGAAAGCTTTTACAAAAATAAGTTCTGGGTGACTTGACAAGAGCTGTTGTACTGTAGTTACTAGATTCTGTTCCTTATGATTTTTATTCACGTATTTACACTTGTCTTCCTCCCTAGAAAAGTGCTCTATATGCCGTGCACATGCTTGGAGCCTGTTTAACGTTTGGAATAGGGACCTTTTACCTTCTGATTCAGACTATCCTTTCCTATATGATGCAGCCAGATATTCACGGCAAAGAAATCTTCTGGATTCGACTAACCTTATTATTATGGTGTGTATCAAGCATTTTGAGCAGTATCCTTTGTTGTGAAATATGACTTAACACTAGTATTACTAGCTAGACTGGGGCTATACAGTGGGGGACCTGTGGGCCACATGTGCTAACCAAGTTGCAGCTGTTGGGCTGCTGCCCGGCTACCACTGCCCCATTGTTCTCGCTGTAACAGCAGCCGGAGGCTCTAGGTTCCCACTCCTTCTGGCTGCCATTTCCTGCCTCTATCCCAAGGGGAGCTAAGGGTGAGTCTGGGGCCACACGTGGGAGGGGAGTGTCCATATAGCTTGTGGCTTGACTGATGCTGCCTGTGTGGGTTCAGGCTCCTAGGGCTTTAGACGTTGGGCAGCCCTGAGCTAGACCATAAAATACATCACTTTTTTTACTCAAACAAATAATGGATTGAATATCTGCTAAAGAGGGGTGGTAACTTACAGCCCATGAGTCAAGTCCGGCCCGTGGAACCTTTGAATCTGACCTGTGGAGCCACGGCTTTGGCAGCATTTGCCAGCGGAGGACTCCTCCTGTGCTGCTCTGCAGTTAGTCGCGTGGGGCTCCAGTGGAGGAGCAGCTCATCCTGTGGCACACCACAGTTTGGCAGAATAGGCTCTGGAAGAGGGGGCGTAACTGAGTAGTGGACTGAGACAGCAGCAATCGGATCCTAATGCCTTCATGCTTCTAGCCCATGTTCAGTTCTTTTGGCTTATCTGTCAGAAAGCGTTGCCAGGCTCGGTTCTAAATAACTGTCTGTGCTATAATATCTCGTGGACCCTGTCAAACATCAAAAAAAGGGTGCTAAGCCTGCTAGTGGTTCACTGACCAGTTAAAGGGAGACAGGACAGTTCCCTGCGCACTGAAGTTCTTCATTCCATGAGAGCCAGGAGATGGCAAAGGAAGCATTTCTAGCAAAGAAACAAGGTATGAAAGTACCAAGGAGAGAAATCATTTAAGAAATAAAAATCCAGAGTTTATGTCATTTTGAGGTTAAAGTGCTACAGAGTGATGTGTGTTAGGATACAACTGAAGTCAGTTTGGAAAAGTAGCTAGTCAACACAAGTGTGCTTTTGCCGTGAGTACAATAGACTAGTGTTGCATGATCTGTATTGTCTGCTTGGTTTCCAAGTGAAGTTGGAAGTGGTGGCATTGGCTGTTCAGTTCTTAAATGCCTTGGAATATGCTACTTAAAAACTGCCCTGGGCCCATCCTACAATTAACATTTGAGCTGGACTCAAGAAGGAAGGGAACTTCTGTCAGGAATTTGTTTTGATGTTTCTTCAGTTCAACAGGGAAGAATTGGTGGGATGTAGAAGTGGATGGCAAGTTGGGCAGCAGTGACACAAGATGATCGAGTTCAGGACCCTGACAAAAGGAAGAAAGGAGGGTAGGGGTAGGATTCAGTGACCTAAACAAATTGGAGGATTGGGCCAAAAGAAATCACATGAGGCTCAATAAGGACAAGTGCAAAGTCCTGCGCTTAGGACAAAAGAATCCCATGCACTGCTACAGCCTGGGGGCTGACTGGCTAAGCAGCAGCTCTACAGACAAGGACCTGTGGGTTACAGTGGACAATAAAACAGATATGAGTCAGCAGCATGCCCTTGTTGCCAAGAAGGCTAATGGCGTACCGGGCTGCATTGGTTTTTGCACTGCCAGCAGATCGGGGGAAGTAATTATTCCACTTTATTCTGCACTGGTGAGGCCACATCTGGAGTTCTGTGTCCAGATTTGGGCCCCCCACTACAGAAAGGATGTGGATAAATTGGAGAGAGTCCAGCGGAGGGCAACAAAAATGTTTAGAGGGCTGGGGCCCATGACTTCTGAAGAGAGGCTGAGGGATCTGGGTTTATTTAGTCTGCACAAGAGAAGACAGAGGGAGGAGATTTGACAGCAGCCTTTAATTACCTAAAGGGTGGTTGCAAAGAGGATGGAGCTGGACTGTACTCCATGGGGACAGATGACAGAACAAGGAGCAATGGTCTCAAGTTGCAGCAAGGGAAGTTGAGGTTGCATATTAGGAAAACTTTCTCCCTAGGAGGGTGGTGAAGCACAGGAACAGGTTACCTAGCGAGGTGGTGGAAGAACCATCTTTGGAGGTTTTTAAGGCTCGGCTCAACAAAGCTCTGGCTGGGATGATCTAGTTGGGGATGGTCCTGCTTTGAGCAGGGGGTTGGACTAGATGTGACCTCCTGAGGTCCCTTCCAATCCTAATTTTCTATGATTCTATGAATTCATCAAACTCATTATCACCCCCACAGCCAAAATAGCCTAATAGTTGTCCTTTGTGGCACATTGCAAGTCCCATCCATTTCTCACATTTAAGGAAGTTTGGGAAGCACTCAGGCTGGGCTCTTGAGTAAGAGAGTTAATTTTCCAGGAATTTTTAGAGTTTAAGGGCAGACAGAGCAATTAGTTTGACTTCCTAAAATTTTACCCCATCATCTCTGTTTTGACCCTCACAGCTTTCTGACATTTCATTAAATCTGGTTGTCTGTTTTCACTAGGTGTGATGATCTATAGAGCTCTGTAACATTAACAATAGCAGTTGTTTTAGACTTACTATGTGTGTTTGTGGGGGTAGTTAACTTGGTCACTGCAGTGACCTTTTCATTACAAAGACTCTCAAAAAAAGATAATATTGCTGTGTTACCAGCTGGTTATTTGATTTGTCTCACCGACTCATGCCTAGAGCTTAAACAGCATCCTTGGCGTGTATCTGCAGTGTGATGCTATCAGAACTGTGTAAGACAAGTTCTCCTTTCCCATGTTTGAAGCACTATACACTGAATTAGCTGCTAGATCAGATGTCAAATTGATGAGTTCAGTGCTAAAACCCCTGTTTCACTGATACATCCCCACTATCCTGCGATTATTTTTGCCACCCAGAATAGGCTGCACAGTGACATACCTCATAGAAGAAAGAACAGTTCCCTCCCCTCCAGTAACTATGGTTCATAGCCCTAGAACAGATTTTGCATTTAGCCTTGGATAAAGTGGCTGCGTTTGTCCCAGGACAAAAATGCCCTTGGATTTGCATGTACACATCACACTTGTAATCAGAGTTTAATGAGCAGCTGAATGCACTGCTGCTTTTCTGCCATTATTTCAATGTTGTAGTCCTGGAATAAGTATACAGATGTACCTTGCAAAACACCATGATAAACTGTTACTGCATTGCATCAAAATTTATTCTGGGATAAATGTATCACTTGTTGGCAGCCTTAAAGATACAGAGTCAGTATGAATCCCAAGAACTCTCCTTCTTCCCATCCCTGCTTTCAGCCCTCAATTGTCATGGACTCTGTTTTTTAAGGGAACTGAGGATGTATACACAGTCCTGTGGCTGTGTGCAGGAGTACAGTGAAGCACGAGATACATATATAGCCCTGGGTATTGAAATGCAAAAGATTCTGTGGTGTGCCTTTGCTTTCTTCTCTCAAACTACAGGTTGAAATTGAATGTACAACTGAATTTGAAGGTTCTGTGTTTTTTGTTTAGTGCCTCAGATATTCCTTAACCTATTTCCTTATAGTGTCTGTTTCAACAATCCTTTTGTTCAGTGGCCGCTATGGAACTGGTCTAGAGCAGAAGCTACATTGGAATCCAGAGGAGAAGGTAGGCCTGGTTTTAACAGAAAGAAAAAGAAAAAAAAACCCATAAAGGGTGTTGGGTGTACACAGTTTATATATAAAATAAATAAAAACACAGGTTTATTTACACACACACAGTTAAGAGTATAAAAGCTATTCCATGCCTTTCCTGTCTGCTGAGCACTTAGGCTACTGGAGTGCCCTGGATAATAATGGAGGAAGATTTGGTTTTCTTGCCCTGGTGTTTCAGATATGGATGTTTCAGAAATGATTGTAGATTCATGGAGTAAATTAGATTAAATGTTTCATGGAGTAGTAATGTGTTAGGCTGGGTTTTGCAGTGAAAAAAAACAGCTGCTATAATTGGATACTCGCAGGTTCACTCAGGACTAGCTGATATGATGCTTAATAAGACTTGGCCTTATCTCTCCTAACCCCAAAATTGTCATCAGCTTTAAATTAATTCAGTTGTATTTTACATGGTAATGTTAGAATCAAAATTAGGTCTATGTGTTCATTATTGCTGTTTAGTGGATAAATGAACTAAGTAAGAATTGGAAGAATGAAGACAAAGAGGAGATGAAGAGGGGAGAAAAGAGAGGAGAAGAATGGTAAATCAGCTGCATGCATGTGAGGTAGCTACAGTTTAAGTAATTGTTGTTATACAGTGCAGCTTATAGAAACCTGCAGGGAACAAAAGTCATCCAGATTGTTTGGTGTGATGTTTTTATCTTCTCTGCCTGATGAGTGTAGAGGAGGTCTCTGATTCCATTCATATACAAGGGAGGAGCTTGATTTTTCCCAGCAGCATAGAAATACTTTTCTAAAGAAGGTTTTGGTCCGTTGCCATCTACATTCCAAATTAAACCACGTTCTTCCTTTATCCCATAAAGCTTGAATCTAAAAGCCTAAAGTGAGACTTCAGTCAGGTTCTTCAGAGACTTAATCTCGATAACACATCATTCCAGATGCAGGGTTGGAGTCAAGGTAATGTTTGTGATGAAACTTCCCTCCCTGCTATGATGGGACTGAGTGTGTTGGCATGAAAGGAACTGTATACCACATCCTTTCTTGGAGTTGCAGAGCAGCTGCTGCACCACATGCTCCCTAAAAAGCCCAGGAAATAATCTTCCCACCAGAGTTTTATCCTGTGTGGTTTATCTAGGCTGATGGTGAAAGCTACAGTCCAGTACTATGTACTTTAGAACTAGTGTCTACAATATACCTGCTTTCTGTAAGACAATTACATGAGGCCTTGTTCAACTGTCCTCTCAGGAGTTAAATTTTTCAGGCATTTGCTCCCAGAACCTCTTTCTCATAGGAGTGATGTTAAATGTGGAAAAGTATGTGAAAGCATTTTTTTTTTAATGCAGAAATAAAGGCTTCCACTATTGGGAACTGAAAGACCAGGCTCATGACATAGCTCCTTTTTTTTTTTATATAGGGCTACACAGTTCACATCACCAGCACAATGTCAGAATGGTCTTTGGCTTTTTCCTTTCTCTCCTTTTTCCTCACCTATATCCGTGATTTTCAGGTAAAGTGAAATTTGTATTAAATGATCTGTAGTATGATATTTTAAAATAAATAAAATATGTTTCAACTATGAGAGGCACAGCTACTAAACTCAGGCACAGTGGTCTTTGCCAAATTAAAATAACAAAATGGGTTGCTACCACCAGTATCATTACAATAAAAATTGTTCCTTTTTGGTCTCTGGATTTACTCCTTGTACTGTAGCTATGAATTATATCAATCAGCAATGACTAGAATAGTTATTAACTATTTACATTTCCTCTAAGTACTGCAGAAACACCACAGTTCTGGGAATAACATGGGGAACAATAGCAGAAGAGAGTAATGTTTATGAACATTTCCAGCAGCTGAAAACTGGGTGCTAGTTTGCTATCCTATGAAAGCTGATTTGCCACCCTGTTTGCATCTGCTGTCATTTCAGTGTTGTGACCAATAGATACCAGACAGTTATCTACTTCCTGATCTACGGAGTCTTTATACCACAGGCATGAGGGAAATTTGGACAATACTGTGTTATCTCCTCAGTGAGTCTCAGAACTGCTTTCTATGTTATTCCGTAGTTTGCTTTCTGAGCAGAAAAGATGGCTTTTGAGTGGTATACATTTTGAGATGTTGCACTTGCCTATAAATGTTACTTTGTGGAAAGAACAGAATGAATAGTGGAGCTCTGATCATTTATATTTGTTTTTCTCATTTTTGATTACAGAAAATTTCCTTGCGTGCAGCTGTCAGTCTGGATGGACAAACCCTTTATGATACATCCCGCAGCTTGATGACTGATGAAAATCCAGTGCTGATTTCAGGGAGCATATAACTAAGTGACAGAGAGGGAACACAAGTTAAAAACAGACATTATTTTTGTTATGGGATGTGTTCTGGCGATTTGCCTCATTTTGTAACATTAACATTGCATTTGTCCTGCCTTTCTCAAGGCTTTGGGGACCCAGTCCTATGGAGCAGCTGCAAACAGGGGAACCCTGCACGTATCCTGAGTTGGAGTGCATTAGCAGAATATGTATACCCAGGGAATCCTCTGCAAGGGGATTCCTGGGGCATGCATCTGCAAATGAGGAACCTGGGGTTCCCCCATTTTCAGAGTTGAGTCCTGAGTCAAGGCACAGTACCCATTCCTGGGGAATTCCCTGCCAGAGGATTCCTGGGGTTTGCCTCTGCAAATGGGAACCCAGGCAGGTGCCCTCAGGTCTGTGCAGGCAGTGTGGAGCTGCCCCTGCTCTCCTACCAAAAAGCAAACAGATGTTTTGACACAAGTGATGCCAAGTTATACCACCTACAATTGTGGGCATTTATGGCACAGCAGGGGGCATACACATCTGTTTGCTTGGCCTTTGTGCCACCATAAACATTTTTATGGTGGTACCAAGTTGATGTCTGTTTCCAGCCATACTTTCTCACCTTCTACAACTCAGGAATTTAGATGAGCAATGACATTGCTAATTTTCTAAGTGTTTAGTTTGCATTAAAAATATCATCTAATTGATCACTTAAGGTGCCTTAATTCATCTTGACACATAAAAGGGCTTTTCTATTAATCCACTCAGCAATGCAAATGTATTTATCAGCATTGTTAGTAAACGTGGTGTTTTTACTGAGCGTTTGTCTCCTTACTTATTTGGGCTGTGTATTCTACATCAAACAAGGCCTTGTTGAACAGGATAGCAATCTTTCCATACACAGTGGGCGTGTCTATACGTGCCTCTTTTAAGTGGGCTTAGCTTAAAATCGCCATTTTTAAGGCACATTAAGGGCACATGTCTACATGTGTGCACCCTTCATGTGCCTTGAAAATGGAAATTTAACGCTATGTAAGCCTAAATTTGATACCTGTATAAAGCAGGTATCAAATTTCAGTGCAAATAGTTAATTTGCATTAATGCACATGTGGACATGCTGATGCACATTAACGTGGTGTGTGTCAATGGATATCCATCACGTTAATTCGCATTAGCACCTCTGCACATGCACTAATGCAATTTAGCTATTTGTGCCTAAAGTTAATACATCTTAATGCACATTAGCATGTCCACATGTAGACATATGCCTAAACTGCCTTAAAGTGCCTTAAGTAAAGGTGCGTGTAAATACACGTGTAGACATACCCAGTGTCTGCCTGATACAACTCCCATGAAAGTCTTTTGTAATGGATGGGGAGATCTATGAATTGTCCCAAGAGAAGTCCTGCCAGAGTATGCAGATTAAAATGCGCCATCGCTTTCTCCCAGGACATGGCAGAGTCCTTTGTGGTTATCCTAGGCCAGTGTCTCAGGATGAGTTAGCCATGCTGTCCTTCAAGTTTCACATAATGCACTGCTTCCAGCTCAACCCCAGCTGCTCTTGGGGTGGCTACTCTAGCAAGGGGAGCAGAACTCGAATGTCCCAAGCTGACTGGCTTTATTTACCATTTTAATAGCCTGAATGGACAACTTGGCATCCATTTTATGCTTACACCAAGGTCAGCACTGGAACCTGGCCTTGAACATCACCCATTCCAAGGACATCCTGATCTTATTGTGAGGCATGGCTCCAACAAATAGTACTACCATTGTCTGCAAGCACAGCAACAACTGGAACTGGGGCAAGGTAGTGGACCTGGTCAGCACTTGGGGAGAGGTGGGGAGCCAGTGAATGTTCTGCTCCAGCCACCTCAACTAGGCAGTCTTCAAAAAGATCACTGTGAAAATGGAAGCCTGTAGACACAACTACACTTGGCAACAGTGCCATATGAAGCACAAAGTCCTCCAGCAATGGTTCGTGAAGACCCATGACACCAACTGTGTCCAATGCATGCAGTGCACCTACTACAAGGAGCTGTCACGTATCCTCCCAGTGAATGACAGTCAAATGCCAGAATATCGTGGACATAGCCCTCATTTCCTGTGACTCAGATGAGACTGTGGCTGTGGGCTTTATTCGGTTGCACAGGTCCATGGCAACCCAGGACATGACTGTGGAGCTGAGCCAGATCAAGGGCTTCCCGTCTCTTCAAGACACTAGCGCAGACATGGAGATGGACCCTAAGTCCGACAGTGACCAGACCCAGTTCTTCTCCCATTACTGGACCACTGGTTGCAAATTGGTTCTCCACCCTTCCATGCCCATGCAAGCTCCCCACCAATGCCCACATTACTCTGAGCAAAGCTGCTCTCCTCCCAGCCTCAGGGACCCAGCCAGCATAAGGCGATGCACAGAAGCCTGTCTTTACCTGAACATGGTATGTTTGCTTGTGTCGTGATGTGATGCCTAACCCATGGTATCATGTCTCAGTTTAGTACCACATCATGAGGTTGCAGGGCGGGGGAAAGATTGGCAAGGGCCCAACAAAGACACCAGGCTTTGTTCCTGGGGGAGGAAGCCCATACGTGGCTTTTTGGCAAACCCCCGTCCTCTGTGCAGCTTTGGCGTTGGTGTGCGCAGAGTACCCTGACTTAATTTGGTGATTAAGTGCCATTAAATGCTTTATGAAGATGCATCTGCAATGGAGATTGCATACAAAGACAAAGCTATGGATACCTTTTGTGGGACTGGGCGAAAGCCATGGGGTAGGGTGGGGAGGCAGGAGAAGATCTAGGCCCCCGTCGTGAGGGATGGAGGGAGCAGGGCAGAGGCAGGGGCTGGGGTGAATGGGGCCTTGGCCAGGCCAGGTGGTGGGACAATCAGAGCCTAGGCAGTTCGTTCATGGGGGGCAGTGGGTGGGCTCCTGCTGGTGTGTGCACCCTGGTGAGGACCTGGGGGGCATGGAGCAGAGGCAGTTGTTGCACTTTGTGCCCCACTGCAGCTGTTTCTAGTGTCACATGATGCCTTGTGTGTCCCACTGCCAGGTGGGCAGGGCGTGTCGCGCAGCCCAGCAATGGCAGGCATGTGGCATTGCACCACTGCAGCAGGGAGCAAAATGCAGGGCGCAACAGTAGCTGCCTCTGTCCTGCACACAGACCCAGGGGCATGTGCTCCCCAGGCCTCCGCTGGGATGCACGCAGTGGCGGGAGCCCCACCCCCACCCCCATGCACCTAGATGTGCCTTGTGGGCTCCAATTGTTTCACCACCCAGCCCAGCTGGGCTCCATTTACCCCAGCACCTGCCCCTGCCTCGCTCCCTCACCACAGGGGCCTCGATCTGCCCCTTCCCCTTCACAGAATCAACTGGTACTTGCCTGCCATGCTGGGCAGCCAGTCATCCACATGGTGGGCTGCAATCCTGGCTGCGTGTGTGCCCCTTCCTAGCCTGCGGCCAGGCTGCCTTGTAGCCCTACTTGCTGTCCTGCGTTTGTGGGGGCTAAGCCCCGTTAGCCCTAGTCTCTCACAGCTCATGTCCTCAACTGAGGGCATATGAAGAGAGGCTGAGAGTCATGGGACTTTTCAGCCTGGAAATGCGCAGGCTTGGAGGGGACCTGGTGGCTGCTTATAAGTACATAAGGGGTGTACATCAGGACCTGGGAGAACGTCTGTTCACCAGAGCGCCCCAAGGGGAAATGAGGACCAATTGTTATAAACTCCTCCAAGACCATTTTAGGCTGGACATAAGGAAAAAATTCTTAACTGTCCGAGCCCCCAAGTCCTGGAATAGACTCCCTCCAGAAGTGGTGCAGGCACCAGCTCTGGACTTATTCAAGAAATGTTTGGATGCTTATCTTGCTGGGATGCTTTGACCCCAGCTGACTTCCTGCCCCTTGGGCAGGGGGCTAGCCTTGATGATCTTCAAGGTCCCTTCCAGCCCTAACATCTAGGAAATCTAGGAAATACACATGCTGGAGCCACTACAATGTAATCTTCAGCAGTGCAGACTTGCCAAGCAGGAAACCTTGATTTAAATAGCTGGTTTTATTCTTAATTTGTGTCTGTGCGCAGAACATTCCACTTCACTCTTAGCACCTTGGTGGTGGACTGTGCATTGGGAAGGCTAGAAGCAAGACAGCACTGCCTCCAAAATTATTTTGAAACCAGTGTTCCAAAACCTGTGTGCAGTTTTTTGGGGGGTTTTGTACCTAATGGACCTTGAGCATCATGTCCGTGTTTGCATGGAGTAGATCCAGGACACGGTTAGGTTTCATGGACTGTTCCCACAGCCAGAAAAGGACCCTGGCCATATGTTTATTCCTGTAACACGATGGTCTTACTAAATAACTGGCTAACAACTCACAAGCATGCTCCAAGGCCCTGATTTGTAATCAGGGTTCTAATTGCTCATCATAATCATTCTTGAAACCTTGACTGAAACGACTGCTAATGTGCCTATGGCATTTTGTCCCTGGTGAGTTGTTTTAATTGTGGAGGTTGATAAAGCCTCAATTTATCTACTGAATTATGTGCTGACTTATGTGTGCCTTTCTGTATGAGCTATTTTGGATTAACAGAGTAGCAGGTCACATAGCTCTTGTAAAGTGCTTCTGTTAAGCAGAAGGTAGGGCAGAATAGAGCCCTAGGACCCTATACACATGCAGTGAGGCTGCTCCAAAGTACTGTAATTATGGTGCATCAGAGCAGACTCGATTAATCATTGGGGGGATGGGGAGGGTGGCTTCTGTTGCTGTGTGCACTCCTGGGCAAGCATGGTGGGGGGGGGGTGACCCCCAGATCCATGCGTGGGGTGAGGGCTGGCTGCCACTGTGGGCTTTGCCCCAGATGCCAAACTGTCTTGCCACAGCACTGCATGGGATTGTTCCATCGTAAGTGCAGGACTTTGCACTTAACCTTATTGAACCTCACGTGGTTTCTTTTGGTTCAATCCTCCAATTTGTCTGGGTCTCTCTGAATCCTAATTCTACCTTCCAGCACATCTACTACTACCCCCAACTTGGTGTCATTTGCAAACTTGTTGAGGCTGCACTCTATGCCAGTCTCCAGGTCATTGATGAACATATTGAACAAAACTGGCCCCAGAAACAACCCTGTGGAGCACTCCACTGGGCAAAATATCATCTAATTGTCCAGTGGAGTGACCCAGGGCTGCCAACTAGACATCTACCCATTGACTACTACTCTCTGAGCCTGATGATCCAGACAGTTTTCCATCCACCTTACAATACATCCAACCTGTATTTCCTTAGCTTGCCTGCAAAAATGTTGTGGGAGACTGTATCAAAAGCCTTGCTAAAGTCAAGGTATATAGCACATCCACCAGTCTCCCTGCATCCGCAGAGCCAGTCATCTTGTCATAGAAGGCAATCAGATTGGTCAGGCATGACTTGCCCTTGGTGAATCCATGCCGACTGTTCCTAATCACTTTCTTCTCCTCCAAGTGCTGAGAAATGGATTCCTTTAAGTGGCAGATTGGGCAGCTTTTGATGTCTGGGCAATAGGTCTTGTAGCTGTGCGACAAGGATGATTGCATAGTTTTAGGAACAGGTTAACAAGCATTTTGCATGGGATGGTTTAGATAGGGATGACCCTGCCTTGAGCAGGGGGTTGAACTAGATTACCTCCAGGGGTTCCTTTCAGCTATACTCTTCTATGGCTCTATGAAAGAGACCTGCTCCATGACTTTTCCAGGGACTGAGGTGAGGTTGATCAGTCTGTAGTTCCCTAGAGCCTCTATTTTCCCTTTCTTTAATTTGGGCACTATTATTTGCACTTTTCCAATTGTCTGGGACTTCTCCCAATTGCCCTGAGTTATCATGGCTAGCAGTTCTGCTATCATATCAGCCAAATCCCATAGCACTCTTGGGTGCATCCCATCCAGCCCTATGGACTTGTATATATCCAGTTTTTCTTAATAGTCCCTAACCTGTTCTTTTGCTGCAGTTGATTGCTGACCTCCTCCCCAAACTGTGCTGCCAGGTGCCATAGTCTAGGAGCTGACCTTGCTCGTGAAGACTGAGATGAAAAAGGCACTGAGCACTTTAGACTTTTCTGCATCCTCTGCCATGAGACTGCCTCCCCCATTCAGTAAAGGACATGCACTTTCCCTGTTCCTCCTCTTGTCACTGACATACTTGTAGGAACCCTTCTTGTTGCCCTTTATGACCCTTGCTAGCTGCAACTCCAAATGCACTTTGGCCTTCCTGATGTCATCCCTGCATGCTTGAGCAATGCTCTTATACTCCTCCCTAGTTTCGGCTTATAACCTTCCTTTTTGCGATTTAGCTTACCAAAGAGTCCCCTGCTAAGCCATGCTGGTACTCTGCCATACTTGCTAGTCTTCCTGCACATTGGAATGGTTTGTTCCATAGGCAATGTGTAGAGGGGACATGGGGGTGGAGGTCATGTACCCCCCCAAACAGGGCCACTGGCGCCAGTGGTGCCTGCAGCTCACCAGCTCCGTCCCTGCTGCCAACACTGGTGGCAGCGCCTACAGGTGTCCCCCAGACTCAGGGGGCCCCAGTCGCCCATGGTTTATTCCTGCACTCTCAATAAGGCTTCTTTAACGTACAAACAGCTCTCTTGGACTCCTCCCCCATAGACTGGCTTCCCAGGGGATCCTGCCCATGAGTTCCCTGAGTGAGTCAAAGTCTGCTTTTCTGAAGTCCATGGTCTTTACTCTGCTGCTCTCCTTCCCTTCCTCAGGATACCAAACCCAATAATCTTGTGGTCTCTGCTGCCCAAGTTGCCATCCACTACTACATTCTCTACCAATACTTCCCTGTTTGGGAGCAGCAGGTAAGGAGCACAACCCCTAGTTGGCCTCTCCAACACTTGCACCAGGATGTGCCCCCAGCACTCTCCAAAAACTTCCTAGATTGCCTGTGCACTGCTGTATTGGCCTCCCAGCAGATGTGACTGAGAAACTTCTGCTAGCTTTTTGAAGAAAGCCACATCTTCCTGGTCTGATGGTCTGCAGCAGACCCCCACCACAACATCACCCCTTGGTGCTCTCCCCTCTGACCTTAAGCCAAAGACTTTCAACAGACCTATCTCCAATTTCATACTGGAGCTGAGCAATCATATCGCTCTTTATTTACATAAAGTGCAACTCCCTTTTCCTCTTCACCTCTGCCTGTACTTCCTGAGCAGCTTGTACCCATCAATGACAGTGCTCCAGTCATGAGAACTTTTGCACCAAATCTGTTATTCCAGTCACGTCATAGTCCTGAGACACTACAAGGACTTCCAGTTCTTCCTGCATGTTTGCCAGAAGCTTGTTTCTCTCCTGCATCCCCATGCCCAGAGCCCTCTAATCACTTTTGATCTCGGCAGGATTACCCTTGCAGTATCATTAGTGTCCACACAGATAAGTCAGGTGTCCAAGTTGTAGTCATATTAGTTCAGAGGAAAAAAACCATCAGGGCTCATGGTAGAGGTGGTATCTTTTATTAGACCAACAAGATTTTTGCAACCAAATTTTGTTGCAAAAATCTTTTGGGCTTAATAAAAGGTATCACCACTACCATGCACCCTGATTGCTTTTTTCACACAGATAAGTGGCATTGAGTAGTAGGGGATCAGATATTTCTAAGCAGCCTTTCCATAATAACCAGGATTTGGGTTCTTAGCAAGCACCAAGCATCCTCAGATGGTAAATTTGGTCAGCAGATAGATACCTCCATGCCCTTAACAGGAAGTCACCAATCACCACCATCACCAAGCAGTGGTAGTGCATCCCCTGGCCAATTCTTTGAGAAGTTTCCAAGCTCCCTAGCCCACTGCTCTCCCCAGTGGCGTAGTGCTTTAAATCCTTGTGCTTTATGACCCTGTCTAATGTTCATGACAAACTCAGCCTTTTTAGTGTCTGAAAAGTTTTACCTTGTGTTTGAAAACTTAGTAGACCCCAACATTGTACTTATTATTGAAGATCCCATGCCTTGAAATGGGACATAATCCCTACTTTTCACTTGGTTGGTACCCCGTGCCTCATGACAGCTCTCTTCAATGTAGTTCAGTAAGAGAAATGCTTATTTTTAATTTCCTAGCTAGAAAGAGGCATAAAGACAGTCCTAATACCATTGGGTGCCTACACACGAGCTGGGAAGCTGCTCTGGCATGTTGCATTACAGTGCATCGAAACAGACTCAATTAATCAAGTCTGCTAAAAAGTGGTAATTGTTGTGCTCCAGCCAGCCATTCAACAAGCTTTAGATGAAGTGACCCTGCTGCCATTTTGAAGCGTGGGGCTGCTGATACACGAGATGCTCCTAGTGTCTTAATTACAGCAGCTCTTGGAGCCACTCTAATTAAAGTGCCATTCCCTCCCCGCACTCCTGAAGCATGTGTAAAAATGCCCATTGACCATAACACCCTGGAAGATGCTAAAATTCCATTTATAAGCAGATGTGGCAATAGCATGTTTTTAATTTGGATGGGGGAAAAGTGTAATTGGGCTGGAACAGGAACATACACTCTGCCCATCCACTGCTTTGGTTTCTCTTAACAACACACTTCTTCAAGTCTGGTTTATTAAGACAACTATGCCCAGCCTTCCTGCCTCACTCTCAACCTCCAGATTTCCTCTACAATTCCCCACAGTGCATCCTTTCCAGCTAAAACCTGTCCTATCTAGCTCCAAGCAGGAGGTTACCATACAACAGTCCCACGGGAATCTATGGCATATGGACTCTAATACTTTTGCATATACTGAAATCAGTTACTTGATTTTTCCCCAACATTTCAAATAGATGCAAAATTCTCATTTTTAGTCTAAGAAATTAGTAGCTCAACAAACCTCTGACGTTGCAGGGAATGCCCTCTTTGTGACCTACCAGCATGTCATAGGTGAAGATCTACACTTGACTACTTTCACAAGCTAATAGATGATTGATTCATCTTTCGTAATAGCATCAAAACCTCTGCTATCACCAGCCAACTAGTTAGCTATGGACCTCTGTGCGAACTAGGTTCTAGCTAGCACTAAGGATCTTCTGCACTAGAACGTGCTCTCTGTTGTGTACTCTGGCTGGATGGAAACTCGTTGCATGGGTCTATGAAGGTTTGCTTCCCCATGCAGAACTTCTGGGGCCCCTGCTGGTCATGCAGTGTTGGCAAACCGTAAGATCCCACAGTTCCATCTAGTTATCCTGTCCAGAAATGCCACTGTACAGCTGTGGTTAGGTCAGCCATGGCAGCTTACAGGTCAGTCACGTCTGCTTATATATGTCTCCAAATCTTACTGCTGTAAAGTAGGAGCCTGCAGGTCCTGGTGGCTGCCTCTCCCACTGATATATGGTGGGGGGGGTCCCAGGTGGTGCCTGTGCAGCCAGCAAGGGAAGTGGGATGCGTGCCACCAGTGGAGGGGGGATTGTGTATTGCCAGTCCACACAGTAAAAGGGACCAAATGCTGCCGGCAGGACATCTAAAAGACAGCCTGGGCTAAAAGGCACCCCTCCCTACCACTCCTCCCCTGTGTAATTGAGTGATCCTATTTTGCTTTAGGTTGAAATAGAATCCAAACCATATTGAACTGACACTTACGTGCTTAAAAGTGAAATAAGATTTGGCTCATGGTTTTCAAAATAGTGGGGACTCCTGATACTACATACACATACATGTACATTCACATACTTAACCGGAGACTCGCCTATAGTTTAAATTATGCTTTTTCAAATAGAAGAGTACACTTTGCAGTGTAATCCCACACTGGAATACCAAGAAGTGACAAATTCCTCATAAATGCTTGTGAAAATAAAGCTTTAAAAGTCTCTCTATATATATTAGCCCCAGTAGCAGACAACAGCATAAGCTGGTATGCAACTGATCCCTGGCTGTCTCCACCCATTCAGGATGGTTTCTGTAAAATGCAATTCCCAGATCATTCAAATCATCTTTATTTAAATACTGACCACTAAACTATTAAGACAATTTAAAGTTAATTTCTGTGGACATCACATGAACATGCAATAACGAAAGATATCTACAGTTAATGTCTGTAATTCACATTCCATTTCTAAAAAAAACAGGCTTTGAAATCCCAAACATTTATTTTCTAACACTAAATAAAGAAAACTTTAACTCTAAAGGCTAGAGAATACACTGTTAAAGTAGCATATTATCTGCACAATATGTTCTTTGTTATAAACAGACTCTCCAAAAGCAGAATCTTGGAAAACGCAATTCTTTTATTCCTGATCTTTGGGGTTTATTTCTCATTTATATACACTTACACTGTAAGAGAATCTATCTATTAGGAAAGGAGATTTATTTTATGTTCATTTTAAACTTTCAGAGGCAGTAAAACAAATTCCCTTCTTGCTAAAGTCACTGAAGTTAACTGAGTTTATGTAAATATGGACCAGATGACAAGTCTGTTTTTTCATGTCTGCTGCCTCTTTTTACGCAGCTCTTCTAAAGCAGCTTCTCGCTCTCGTAACAGCTGTTTGAGCCGTTTTATTTTTTCATCTCTGATCGTTTCATCTAAGTCTGGTGGAGGCAAAGGGAAAGCATCTTCTCTGAAAAAACCTCTAACTGAATCATCATCGTCATCCTCATCACCTGAAGAAACTAAAACTGGACTGCATGAGCGCATAACTTGGTTATTTTGAGGACGTGGATCTTGCTCAGAGTCTTTCCCTAAAGAGGATTTGCTAGAGGTGGGGAATTTTTTCTGCTGTGAAGTACTTCTGCTGAGTGTAATGGAACTGGTGCTGTCATCTTCAAGACTTGGATTTGTCAGTGAACTGACGGCTGTCTTCTTTTTCTTCGCATTGTCTGGCACTGGGAAGGGCTTTTCTTTTCTTTTTTTAGTCCAATCTTGTTGCAGGTCTACAATTATCTATATAATAAATAAAAAAAAAACTTCTATTCAAAATTATATCAAATTTAAGTTACTGATAGATATCTCCCTCTGAGATTCAACTCCACACCAGGTAAAAGGGAAATTTTTATGCTGTCTTTCTTCTCTTCCTCAAAAGGGGGAATTAAAAAAAGGCATTGGGGAAGCTGATCCATGATCAGCCAGGCCAGGACTGAATTGTTGGACACAGAAGCAATTTCATAGTTTCATAGTTAGTAGGGTTGGAAGGGACCTGAGCAGATCATTTAAATGCCTTCAAGTTCTAAACCTGGAGAAGTTCCTCCCAATTACTGTTACTAAATAAGTGTTCAACTCTTAAAGTACTGCCCTACCATAAGAGTTAGGATAGGTACGTAGCTACCTTATTCAAAATAATTTTTAAAAAGTGTTTCTACAGAAGACAAGTGTATTCTGTGCCACCTTCCTCTGCATAGCTGCTCTAATGTTATTTACAATGAAATGTTATACCCACCTTCCCATCCCCCACCAGTCATTAACTGCTAACATTATTCAACGTTTGTAATGAATAAGACCCCTAATACAGCACAGTGAACTATTCATTCTGTCTAAAGAATTTTTAGTATTGCATGTGAAGAAAGCCTTTGATTGGGTCTAATGGAAATATCTGAGGCAGCAACATGGAATTGGAGAAAGCAGTCTTGGATAAAAGCTGAGAAGTTAGATAAAATGCATCTTAATGCATTCAAGAATGGGCAAAAAGCTACTATATGACTAGCAACCATTTCCAGGAAGCAATTTCAAAAAGGAGGTGTACCAGAAAAATGGAGGAAAAATACTTTATTCACATGCCACACACATCTTCCCAAATTAGCCATCTCAAACTGAGATGTGTGTCTTAAGCGATGAATGTACCAGGATGGGGGGAGTGGGACACTGGTCTGCTACCAGGGGGCTGTGCTTGGCACTGGCTCAGCCACAGTTAATCCATCTGGCTGCACAGAGCACAGGGAGGAGCCAGGTCACTTCTCTTCCTGCTGCTCAACCAACACAGCTACAGGTTGATCACTCACACACGCTGCTAAATTAGCAGCAACTGCTGGCCTAGCAACAGGGAGACAGGGAATGATGCTGATTATGGGACTGCATGCCTGCTCCATGCAGCTGGAGGGCTCAGCTCTGCTTTAACCACGGCGGGGAGAATCCAGAAAAATCTTTTCTCATTCTGCCTTTCCAAAACAAAATGCGTGTCTCATTTGGTGGCATGTAGTATGCAAACAAACATGGTAATTTATCACTAGTTTTAACAAAGCCAAGCAGTATGATTCTATCAACTACCACTACAGAAACCCAATTCCGATCATTAATAAAATAATGGAACAATTATTTAAAAAATAAATCTGTATAAGGTAACTGAACTAATGACAACATACAGAATGGGTTAATCATCAACAAATCTTTCTAGATGAGCCTCACTGCTTTTTCAAGTTTAAGCAGTCATGCAAAATTAGTAAATGAAGGGACAAATCACATCTAGATTTTAGAAGAATTTTAAAATTTCATGCAAAATTAATAAAGTTTCTAGACCTTGCATATAATAGGGTAATAAACAGGCCTATCAAGAAGGATGAGGAAGATAATTATTAATTCTGAATATGATACCATTAAGGCAATTACTGGAATAGTGTTTCTAGTACCGGTTTTCACACATTTTATTCAAACTGAAAAGGATTTAGAGAAGAGCAACAGCATGATCATAGAGAAAGAAAATCTGTTTTACCAGGACAGACTAAAATAAGCCTCAGCTACTTTACTTATTGAATGAAAGATTGAGCAACAACCTGACCATGGACCATAGTTAGCTAGGGGGAGAAAGTAGCTTGTTTTAGAAGACCTGTGATCTAGCCGAGGCATAAAGCAAACTTGAACTGTGGAAATTTGGTAGAACAGGTTGCATACTTGTCCCTTACTGGATAACTACTTCTCTGAGAGTGTGAAAAGACATCAACATTTGAAGCATTTAAAGCGGCTCTGAAGCGCTTCAAATGGAAACTGTACAGATATCCATGCCCTTTGAAGCACTCCCAAAAGAGCCAAAGCACTCCCAAATAACACCTGAGGAATGATGTAGTATTTAAAAATGTACAAATGTAAGCAGCAGCTAAGTGTTTCTGTCTCCAAAGCAGTGTTTCCCATCCTTTTTCACCCCATGGCACGCCTAAATTAAAAAAGCACTGTGGCACACCAGATGCGGAGCGTGGCTGGAGCAATGCCCACCCCGCCTGGCTACAGCCATGCTCCCCATCTGTCTGTGTCCATGGCGACAGCAGGTGGGGACTTGGCTTCAGCCAGGCAGGGGCCATGGCTCCAGCCCAAAATACCACGGCACACCAGTGTGCCACGGGCTGGTGGCACACTGGTTAGGAAACACTGCTCCAGAGCCTGACAAGGAATCCCTGTATCCCACAGAGCTCCTAAATCACTCAGCATTCTAGTTCAGCTGCCTTTTCCTTTGCATTACTTTCACTTGTGTTAAGAACACTTCGATTTAATCACCAGTAAAATTTTTACTTTGAAAAATGTAAATGAAACCTACTGCAGGGCATATATTAAACTTTTGAGATACCTTTTTCTCTTCAGCATTTTCCTGTTTCCTAGTTGTTACCTCCACTTCTAGTGGTGATGCACTGCAAGAATCATTGTTCTTTAAGTTATTACTGGATACACTTGCTTTAGATCCTGTAGGAAAGATCCCAAAAGGGATTCTCTTTAGATATACTCTCTCCTCTTTAGAGAGACCGAATTTCTTTCTTAGCTCAAGGTATTGTTTCCGATGTGTTTCCCTTTTGCAAATGTTTTGAACAGTGTTTTCTGATGAGCAAACCTTCTCACTCTGGATCTGAAACACATAAATAGTGACACAATCACTAATCGGTGTTAGCCTCTGACCATTAAAATGCTGAAATCTGTTTTTAAAAGTGTTCATTTACCTAAAAACATTCAACTTATTTTGAGGAATAATATTTTGCCATTTGATTTTTGTTGCTATGTTCAATGTATGAATTTGAAAAAGATGTATAAGATAAGGTACTTGTAATTTCTGGACAACAGTATAGAATCACAAGTATACTAAAAAAGCAGAATGAGCTGCAAAGTAGCCACTTATCCCATAGCTTTGAAAATGCCAAGAAACAGAGGAATAGAAAGATAACAGGCAATATTATTTACAGCACTGATCTCCTGGATCAAAATGTGTTCAAATACCCACATTTTTATGCTGATTGAAAATTCTAGTTTGCCACTAACAGTCCTCGCTACACAACTCTGCTGCAAGCCAAAGTAATTCCTAACCACCGGGGCCTCTAATGCATCAATATACTAAAACCCATATGAGAACATGCACACTTATGTATCATACCAAAGCAGAAATGAAAGGAATAAAAGAAGCGAGCCACACATCTGGTGCATTATCTGGTCTTCCCAGTTGCTATAGGAATTGAAAAAACTCACATAAGGGCAACACAAAGCAGACAGGAAAAATAAATAAGCATTTCAGTTCCATCTAGGCTAGGGAGACATAATGAACTAAAATGACAGTCTAACCTGTTGTTGTGATTTAAACTATGTGCAAAATGCTAAGTATGCCTGACTTGCACATATGCTTGATTGCAAGTAAGGGAGACAAGAGCCAAAATAAGGCTGGGGGGAAAAAAAATAAAGGGGAATGACAACTCATTCAGTGGCTTGACCTTTCCTGGCCTGCATTCTACAAAATAATTGACAGCCTGATTTGTAATTCACTTTTTAAGCATTTTTTTAAGTATAAAGAATTGTAGGATTGAGTCACAGAATAATTTTCTGGCAGTTTTACGGGTTATGTTTCAGAAAAAATAATACGTGTGCAGCATAGGTTGGGACGGTTTACTGTTAACAAACTGACTTTTCGAGGTTCCCCACTGTCCTGCTCCCAACTCATATTCCCAAGGGAATATACCTTTTATAACCCTAGACTGGGAAGGGACTAATAAGTGCCCTCTCCTCCCCCTTATTCTGGCTTACATGCATGACGGACCAAGCACTTCCTTGTTTTCCACTCAGTATTAGGTTCTCGCCTCTGATTCCACCTGCCTCCTGTTCTGGAGCTGTTTCCATGTGGCTGAGAAGGGCTCTTATCTCCACTGACCAGTCAATCCAGGGCCCTGCAATGGAGGGAAGGGCGGACAGCTACGCACTACAGCTCCCCCAAACCTGAGAATGACCTCATGTCTCCTTTGCTTCCCTGTAACCCCTGCACATTCTTCAGAATCACAAGCCACAGGGAAACCTAGTCAAAAATAGTTAAGAATAAAAGTACTGTACTAACCAGGAGCCCATTTCTCGTGAGCAAAGGAATGATAAGCATCATCTACATCTCTCCCCCCTGCCCAAGTCCTTGGCTGTTGTTCTTTCAAATGTGGCAGTTGGTGGGACTGTCATGTCATAAGTGACTCACACTCATAAAACAAACTTGACCTTAGTTAAGTACTTAGCCTGTCTCAGAATGACATGATAATTGCTGTTATGCATCTTGTCCTTATCCCAACCTTTGGTTCTCAACCTTTTTTGTACCAGGACCCATTTGTAATTATCAGTGGTCAGTCCCAACCCTGTACCCTTCACCCCCAGGCCCCAGTCCCCTCCATGTGTGGGGAAGGGGGGGCCCCAAGCAGCCCCTCGCAGGCTGAAACTCTGCCAGTCTGCAAGAGAAAAACCACGGCTTCCCATGTTCTTCTCCTTTAGAGGAGAATCCATTTTTAAAGTTTGTTCGCAACCCTTTCATATATTCTTGTGACCTACTTTTGGGTCACAACCCATGGGTTGAGAAACACTGTAGCCTATCCTTACTTCATCCCTCTTTACTTTTCTCCCCATATCTGACCTTTCCCTTTTAACAGCTTCGTGTTGCATGGAGAAATTATGGACATCCTCAACTAAGGCATCAGTGTCAAGTACAGTTTAACCAAAGCTCTAACAAACAGAAGGCTCCCCTACATTTTCATTTTTAAAAACTCAGACTCTTCCTCTTCTTTCCTGCTTTGCTCATTTGCATAGTGCAGCCTTTTTTAGTTTTGGTAAAATTTTGGTAAGAACCACAGTCTTAGACTTAAAGTTGTGGGAAGCAGTACATCTGTTTACAGGAAAATTTAAATTGCACAAGGCTGGTTTCATTCAAATAGAATCAGGATGTAAGAAGTAATTTGGCATAAACAGACATGGGCAAATTTTATGGTAGAGAATTACCTTCTGTTCTTTGCTGGAATCACAATGCTGCTTAGGCTGAGCTACAACAGTAGTTGCCGCAGGAGAACTATCCTTCTCTTTGCTGCCACTGCTTGTATTTTCATCTGTCACCACTTTTAGAAGAGGATTTAGATCACTTGAAATGCTTTCTGCTTTGGGCAAAGCCTCAGTCTGGTTTATAGAGGCACTAGGCTGATTACCATTTGGTGTTGCAAGAAGAGTGGTTGCAGTTTCAGGGCTGTTTTTTAAGTTAGATGGTGGAACAGATTCTGTATTTATACATGTTTTGGGATCCTTTGGAGCAATTACAATTCCTTTACTTTTTGACAACACTAAATTTACCACTTTATTGGTTATTTTATCAACTGTGTTTGAGTCAATCAACTGGGTTGCCTCCTTTCTAAACTGAGCATCAGTAGAGGGGGTGACAGTATCAACTTGGGCTGACAGAACATCAGACCCTCTTTTGGTCAGCAAATAGACTTTGCCATTGTACATCACCAGCGCATTATCTTTAATAGGAGTAATTTTTGTCTGGCTTCCACTAGAGCTATTAGAACATGTTGGTAAAATATTTGCAGAGTTAATTCCTACATTCTTCATATTTGCCAAGGTTTTCAAGATCTTTGATGCCATGTTATTTGATGACTTTACTGGAACAAGACAAGGTGCTGCTGACTTTGGATTTTCTTGCACAACCCATTTCATTGGAGGCTGCTGGGGTGGTTGGCCATTTGAAGTTACCACTCCTGGAACAGAACTGTTTACTGTTGTCTGTGCAGTTGTGAGGATTAATGGTTTTGATACTTCTGTGACAGGTTTTGGGCAAATGGCAGGCAAACGCTTGGGCACTACAGTTTTTACTGTATTTACTGGTGATACATAAATAACAGTTGGTGTTTTTGTGGCTTCAGTAGCTCCAGAGGCATTTGTACCTGTAGCTGCCAGTATTTTCTGCTGTATCGCAGGTGGCAAAGAAGAAGCCGGCACAGATTTAACTTCTGCATCAGCTGGTATCTGTAGGTGATGTCCAGAGGGCAGTACTGGAGACTTCACTGTCACTGGAAGATTTCTTGAATTTACAAACATATATGCTGTTTTACTTTGGTTAGATGAAGCTGGTGCGGCAACATTTTGCAAAGGTATTCTATCAACCGGGACAGAATTACTCTGGTTAGACGAAGCTGGGATGGTAACATTTTGCAAAGATAGTCTATCAGTTGGAACAGAATTACTCCGGTTAGAGGAAGCTGGGATGGTAATATTTTGCAAAGATAGTCCATCAGTTGGAACAGAATTACTCTGGTTAGATGAAGCTGGAATGGTCACATTTTGCAAAGACAGTCTATCAGTTGGAACCGAATTATTCTGATTAGATGAAGCCGGCACTGCAGTATTTTGCAAAGATAGTTTATCAACTGAAATAGAATTATTCTGGTTAGATGAAGCTGACACAGCAGTATTTTGCAAAGATAATCTATCCACCGAAACAGAAGTACTCTGGTTAGGTGAAGCTGATACAGCTATATTTTGCAAAGATGATCTATCCACCGAAACTGAATTATTCTGGTTAGGTGAAGCTGATACAGCTATATTTTGCAAAGATAGTCTATCAACCGAAACAGGATTATTCTGAATGATAGGAACAGTTTTTGTAGTTAAGCTCTCTTTCTCAGAAGTCACTTTAAGATTTTCCTGTTTATCCAGTGCCCTTGTAAGAATAATCTTTCCAGGATTAGTTGTCTGAAAAACAGGTATCTTGACAGTTGAGGGTGTAGGGGTATTAGCAAGCGGTCTCTTAAAAGTAACATGAAGTGGCTGTGGTATATTCGCTCTAGAAGGATCAGGTCTGACTGTAGACGGAAGAATTGGCACAAAATTCCCAGAGGATTTAGAAATTGGAAGCAACTTCAGAAGGTTTATTCCATCTGGCCCAGTCGTCTGAACTACTCGGTACATACAGCCTGCAATGCTTAATAAAAAAGAAAAGAAAAGAGAAGAAGAGTGTAATATAAATGATCAGCACACAGATACTTCAATTAATACCATATTTACTAGAATACAAGACAAGGCTTTTTTTTCCACCTAAATGGCATGAGGAAAAAAAGTCCCTTGTCTTATAATTGTATATAACAAACTCTCACTAAATATATTGTCTATCATTAAACTGCTGTCAAAAGCAGAGTGTGCTCAGCAAAGGAAACCAACTATGAAGTTGATTAAATGCAACCAACAGTGAACATGACTATAAAACACGTGGCCCACATTGGGAAAACATGCCGATGGGAACCTACCACAAGAACAGGTTATCTCCTCCAAGTAAAACAGATGGTAGTGCCCATTGAGTGCAGTCCTCCATAGTGCTGACTTTTTCTAGTCTTGGTGAGCCATAACTTTCACCAGAATCCCTCTGTCAGCCTTTCTCTCAGCCTGGTGCATAGGTTTAGTGTGGCCCTGCCCTCCACAATGAGGTGAAGCTGAACCAGGCTGCCCTGTTCCTCATCTGGATATAACTCATGACAAGAACACCCAGTTCCAGTCGTGAGCAGGGGATAATTAGCACATGGATCCTTTGTGGGGTGGGAATCTGTATACACTGAGCAGTGCTGACTTACAGGGTTACTGTGGCTTGATATGCTGTTGACTCTGCTGGGGCCCAGCCCAATGAATGATGTGGTAAATCACAAGCCTTTGGCTTTGGACTAATATCAGGCATAGTTTGTTCTACACGTTAGTAGGTGCCAAAGTGCTGCTCAAAAGTGTGTTTATGTCATACTTGTGCTAAAACTTGCAGCAGTTTCCAACAAAGGTAACATGCATCAATTCTGGATGAACTAAGTCATAGATTATATGCAAATTGCTACAGCTATGTTTGGTTTCACAGTTATTGTTTTCAAATTTGCTTCTCACTTCCATGTGTGCAGGGAGAGTGGGGTCTGACAATAAGGAGAAGGGGAAGAGGCTCCCAGGGGAAAAAGTTGGGGGGAGACAGAGAGCAAAAGGCTACCTGAGCCCCCAATTTATTTTCCCTGCCATGGCAGTGGGAGGGGACAAATTCAAGGCAAACCTCCAATAATCAGATTCCATACCTGGAAAATTATAACAAATTTATACAATTTCCATATATAGACTCTAACTGTCATGGCACGCAGTCCCCAGGGATGGCTGTGATGCCCCTAGGGCTCCATGACTGTGCCAGCTCCACCCTGATGGCACCTTCCAGTCTTGCCTGCCACATCTTGTTGGTAAAAATAATGAGTAGAGAGGCTGCTGATGAGTTTCTGTGGTCACGGTCTTGTCGAACCCTACTAGACCCTACAGGTCCTTGGACCCCTTATCAGGTCTCACTCCAAGTCAGTGCACCTCACAGGATACCTTATGCCTTATGTGCTAACAGTGGCTCCAAAACCTCCCCTTTACCACGCCCCAGGCCTCGTGGGTTTTACATGAATATTGTTCCCTCTCAGCTTACTGACCCTCTGCCCCTTTTAATATAGCTAAGCCTTCTAGCCTAGATTCAGTGTGTCAGGCCTGGCTTCAAGGCACTAGCTCTAATCAATCTCCTCTTGTCACCAGGCCCCTGGCCCTTTCCTGCCGTACCCCTCTGGCGCTGGGCTATCCGGCTCCTGTAGCTGCACCCCTCTAGTGCTGGAGCTCCTCACAATCATGTGCCCCCCCCGGGCACTAATGAGGCCCCCACCTCCCCTCATAATCAGACCCTGGGCTATATAACACAACAATAATGATGGGGTCACACTGTGCCCCTTTAAGAAGGCAAACTTCTCCCCTAGTTTAGCGTGCTATTCAGCCCACGGTACCTTATGAGCTCCAGGAACCTTATGAGTCCTGCAGGCAGCGGATCACACAACCAAACACCCCAGGGCAGCTCTTTCATGCAGGAGCTCCTTCCCCCTCTATCCAAGTAAATACAGCATATGCATATTGTATATATACTGGTGTCTTGACTCAAAAGTCAGTCAACTATAGAAATTGCCAGTTAGTATTCAGTGATTTAACCAGGAATACTAATGCTTATCTAGTTAATAATATTACATCACTGGATTAGCCATTATACAATGATGTAGTTTTAACTCCTAATAGAGATATTCTTGGAAAAAGGAATTGCATTTTTCTCAACTTAAAACAACACCCCCCCCCAAAAAAAACAAAAAACTTCAACATCCTTTTCTTTTGGCCACAACAAAGAAACCTTGCACTTTCCCTAAACACCTAGACTTTTACACCACCCTGCTGCTTTTATATTCCCCACTTTCCTTCCCCACCAGAAAAAGCTGTGAGGGGAAGGGAACACTGCTGAACATAGGAAGACAGACTTCTCTGCCTCCCCTTCTTTCCATGCCACCTCTCTTACTTTGTAGAGAAAAATCAATCATGAGCATTTTACTGACATTCGCAGGGAGGCTAGAACTTCTGGCTCCCTAATTGCAGAAGTCCCCAGGTGACAAGAGCTGAAAGCTAAAGGAATAAAAGAAAAAACCACATTTTCTCAGTCAATTCCAATAAATGAGCTTTCTTCTCACTAGGGACAGAATTTGAGCTCATTCCCATAAAACAAATGCCAGGTCATAACAACTGCTACATATACATGATAATCTATTTTGGCTGAGGTGCACTGACTCTTGATCTAATTATAGGGGTGCACTGATAAAGATTTTCCTGGCAGATACCAATGGCTGATTATTAACCAGCCATATCGGTCAATACCAATCTGATAGCCAATTTAAAGGAATGCAGCTGGGCAGCATGGAGAGCAGTATCTGGCCAGTGAGTAAGGGAGGTGGGGAGGGGGGCATGAAGGAGGAAAGGGGCATGGGGGCTGCAGATCGAAGCCCACACGGTAAGAGAGAGAGCGCAGAAGGGGTTGCCCAGCCAGGGCGGTAAATGCGACCCCAAAGACATGGGGAAGTGAGGCATGGCTCCCCACACCCTCAGGGGAGGCATGGGGAGCATGTCCCGTCCCCCCCCAGATTTGTGCATGGGGCGAGGGCAGGCTGCCCATCGAGAGCTCAAGGCCAGGGGCTGTGCCGGCCTCTCCCCAGCATAGGCTGGGCTTGGGCTGGGCTCTGAGACGGTAGGGGCAGTGCTGAGAGGGAGGGTATGGGGTGGGCTACAGCCACACCAAATTTCCCCACAGCCCCCCCGTCCCAGTGCTGCCACCACCCACCTTTCCCCTACCCACCCTGAGCACAGCCCCCGGCTCAGTCCCCTGCCTGGAAGAGGTTGGCACAGCCCAAAGCACTGAGCCCACAGCAGGCAGCCTGCCCTCGCTCCACACACAAATCCAGGGGGGCACATGCCCCCCATGCCTTCCTGGGGGTTCACACAGCAGTGGGAAGCCACCCCAACCCCATGCCCTGGACAAGCTGCCCACACTGGGCAGCACCTGCCCCACGCCACTCCCTCCCTCATCATGGGAGCCTCAATCTGCCCCCCGCCACGCCCCTTTCCCCCCACCAACTTACCAGGCAGACACTGCTCTCCATGCTGCCAGGCTGCACTCCTGGCTGCATGCGTGCTGCAGCTGTGTGCAGGCACATGGTATTTATTGGTGATGTTACTGGCTGTAGCGCCCAAAAAAGCCAATTGCTAATAATGCTAATTTTCCTTTTACCAGTGCGGATCTGATATACAACCTATAGATCAGTGTACCTCTACCTTATTGCTCAAACAACAGAAGGAAAAGGCTAAGGGAATCTGTTTATACAGATGTCTCAAAGGCCTTAAGTACAGACCCTGACTTCCCTAAGTGTCAACAAGTTTTGAGGAAAATTACAGGCAGAATAACTGCCTGATTGAGACAGAATCAAAGGCTGTTTTAGGCAGGAATTATGCAGGCCTTATATCGGGGTGGGCAAAATCTGGCCCGCAGGCCAAATCCAGCCCATGGAGTCATTCTATCCGGCCCGCAGGGCCCCTAAAAAATTTGGAAAATTAATATTTCTCTGCCCTTGGTTCCTGTCATAAATGACAGGAACCAAAGGCAGTAGAACCCAGGGAAGCCTGGCGGGCTCCAACAACAGCGGGCTGCCTGGCCCTGCCTCTCCAGCCAGAAGCCCGGCTTCTTGCCTGGGAGCATGTGGCTGCCCTGCGCTGGAACCGCAGGTAAGGGGTCGGGGGGGAGAAGTGTGGGGGGACCCCAGGCAGGGAAGGAGCGCGCGGTGGGGGGGGAAATCGGCCCCTTCCCCACCCCGTGGCCAGTGCCCCATGCTGCAGCTGCTCGCAGCCCGCATGGGGCTGCCTATGCCTGCTCCAGACAGCCCCATGCAGGCTGCAAGTGGCTGCAGCAGGGAGCACCAGCCATGGGGTGGGGGAGGGGTGGCTTTTCCCCCTGCGCTCAGTTTTCCTCTGGGCTCCTTCCCTGCCCGGAGAAAAGTGGCCCCTCACCCGCTCCATGACTCACACTCCCTGCTGTAGGCGCTTACAGCCCATGCGGGGCAGTCTGGAGCAGGCACAGGCAGCTCCAGGTGGGCTGTGAGCGGCTGCTGCGCAGGGCGCCGGGCATGGAGTGGGTGAGGGGCCACCTTCCCCTCACTCCCCCCGTGGTCAGCACCACCTTGTAACCCTGCCCCGCTGCCAGGCTGGTAGCAGGGCCGGGTTACAAGCTGGTGCTGAACGCAGGGAAGAGTGGCCCCTTGTTTGCCGTGTGGCCTGTGCCCCACACACTGGAGCTGCTCGGAGCCCGCTTGTGCCTGCTCCAGACAGCCCTGCGTTAGCTGCGAGTGCCTGCAGCAGGGAACACCAGCCATGGGGTGGGCGAGGGGCCACTTTTCCTTGTGCTCAGCACCAGCTTCTTCCCTGCCGGCAAGCACAGGGTTGGGGCTGTGCGCTGCCCCCCCGCCTGTACCGCGGGGCTGGGGGGCATTGGGTGTGAGGGGGCGGAGAGCCAGTGGGAGCACAAGGCTTGCACTGGTGCCCCGGGGTCAGGGCTGGCAGGGCCCAGAACAGAGTGGCAGAAGCGCAGGGTCCCAGCTGGCAGGGGCTCTAAGGAGCCAGGCCAGCTCCCCCACTCCCTGCTGGTGCAGCCCAGCCCAGCTCCACAGACCCCTGCCAGCCTGTGTCCCACTTTGGGCCCCACCAGTACTGGCCCTGGGACACTGGCCCCAAGACATTGGGACATTAGTCCCAAGATGGTGACTAGTGGGTGGGGCACCTGTCAAGGGGCGAGGGTTCCCATGTGGCCCATGACAGCCTGTCAAAACTGGGTAAGTGGCCCTCTGCCCTAAATATCTGCCCACCCCTGCCTTACATTATGGCCTTCAGGTTTGTGCCTCACTAACTCTGTATAGGCTGGTGTTATTACTATAATGAGTGCACCACCTTCAAAGAGATGACACAGAAAACAAATCTGATGAAGATGTAAAGAGAAGACCTAGCACTTTGGGAGAACAAAACAGAATACATGGAATTGCAATTTTCAAAAACTTGATTACAGAAAGCTGAATTAGACTATTGTTTTGTGCACTGGAGGGAAGAAAGTTAAGATGGTAGCCAGATGGAAATTAACTGATCTCAAAGACAGCATAAACTATTTCAAGCATAGTAGGCCGACCATGATAACAAGTGACAGCAGACCATTTCAAGTCTACTGCCAGATGAAAAAAAAACAAGTCTCTCCCCATACGACCAAAACATGTGCCTAGTTTAAGGCTCTCTGCTTTCCAAAAAGACTGACTATCTTACCGAGTGGCAAACAAACTAGCTAACGCTCCTAATAATACAGATGTCAAAGTGGTAGCCCAAGAGACAAAATGATTAACACAAAGAATCTCTAATCACAAAATAAGAGATTTGATGAACCTGAACGCAGTTTTTATGGTTTTGATATCAGCTTTGGAAATAAAACAAAGCTAAAGCTGCCAAAGTCAGACTGGGATTACCACTAGAATTTTAGCCATCTCATTTAATTTTTTAGTTCAACAGGTTTATCAGGAACATACAGCTGAACTCCCAGCCTAAGTCCAGGTGAAAGCAATCTTAGGTCCTGCTTGCTCTCAAAAAAGTTCTGGAAATATGACATTCTGGCTGATGACTGAGAGTATAATAGGATGAAACTGAGGGCCATTCTTGCTTCCCATTGTAATTGCTGCACAAGCAGTTTGCCACTGTGTTGTTTTTTCTGGCAAGGTAGAAGTCATTGGAGTGATCTGGTAGCGGGTACTTCGTTCCCAAACAGGACAGCTTCCAGTCTTAGCTGGAGATGTTAGGCTCCTTTCATGTTGTTGTAATACCACAGTACTATTTGTCTAAGACTTGGAAAACTTTTACTTGCAGAGCTTTCTTCCCTCTGGCATCTCAAAAATTCTCTCCCAGCTCCAATACTTGGATGTGAAGCCTAATTTCCAGGCATACTTCTGGGGAAGCAGACATCATTTCTATGGATCCTGGCACATCCACTGCATGTAGTAAGAAATTCTGCAGCAAGTTAATTGAAAGAACCAGTCCCCAACATTTTGCCCATGTTTCATTTTCAATATACAACACTGCTGTACTGGCAACCCATATTTGCATTGTGAAGCATTAGTAGAGGTTTTCACAGTAGAGTAACAATGAGTTGGGGGCTTTGGCACAAAGAAGGCAAGTAAGACAAATGGAATTGTGGCGGTTTTTCCTTAAATGATCAGCAGTGAAACAGTTAATGTGAACATTCAAATAATCAAGATTCACCTCACTGTGATGAACTGAGTTACTTTACACCTCCTAAAACTATTGCTACTGCAGAATAAGAAAGACTATCCAATTCTTGGGTTATACCCAGGGCTCAGGTTTGTTATACCTGGCTTCCTGACTATTTCTTTCTGAAAACTTTCTGAAGCACTTATCTCTTTCATAAACAGTTTTGGTTTCCCACTACCCTTTTTTGGTTTTAGATCTAGAAAATAAGCTTCCAGAATGCCTTCTGCAGGAAGATGCAGAATTTACTAAAACATTTTCTAGCTGCGGACCTCCTTCATTTGTGAGTCCCTGCTTATTTCCTGATGAGTCCATGAGCATCCTAATCCAATCATAAAGATGTGATAATTCTTTCAGATGGAAAAGGTGGTAAGAAGGGACTCTCTGACAGACATGTGCCTCTTTCATTCAACATAGCAAGGAAATATGATTAGTTTCATTAAAGAAAAAAAAAACCTGAATAGAAAAAAAGATGAAAGAAATGGCAAAATCACTCTCTGCTCTGGACTCAACATATCTTTGCGGGTCAGAAAAAGAATGAACTTGAAACATGTTTCTTATTCATACCCTTGAAACCATGTGCAAGAGACCAAAGGCAAACAACCATATATAAACGCAGTTTTCTATAAAATTCGAAGTTTTTGCTGTAACGTAAAGCTGCAGTAAGCTTTTCCTGTGGGCAATTCTCGAACACAGGAGTGGTTAATAGCAGGGTACGTGCTTCAAGTGGCACAGGCATGCCACGGGTGTGTGGCATGCAGCAGATCAGGGAGGGCACAGCCAGCACAGAGGCAACAGAGCAAGAAGCAGAAAGCAGAGCAGTAGGTTCAGCATGTCAAAGGGATCAGAGTAACACTTGGGGAGGTACAGGGCTAATTTGTGGCACACCTGTCAAAATTTGGCTCCTACTCCTGTAATAGGTACTAAAGGGATTCAAGGAGAACGAAGAGAAAGAATGAAAGAGAATGAAAGCTGAAGCATTCATAAGGAAAACAGTTTTCAGTAAGATGGGTTGGGAACTCTTGTTTACATGTAACACACACACCTGTGAAACAGGAGGAAAAACAGGTTTTAGTTGGAGGTTTAGAACATCATCTTCAATTAGGGACTGGGGGATGAGGTGACACAGCATGGCCCCCAGTCTCAAAGAAGCCCCCAGCCCAGGGAGTTTCTGGCCCCAGTATGACAGCAGTGAGGCCTGCATGGTGCAACAGAGGGGTGTTCACAGTCCACCTCAGTGTGTGGCCTTAGTGGGGAGCAGGGGAAGAAGTATGTGGTTTCTGGGTGGTCAGAAGGTGAATATCTTTGCCCTAAATCATGGATGATGAACTCTCCAAGGGCAGAGGCAGGAAATGGAAGGCAGGGGAGGAAGGGGGAGCCTGCAGACCCCAGTGGTAGAAGCAGAACAAGTCAGGGAGAGAGAGGTGGTGACTAGTGATTAGTCTGAGGTTCTGGGGGCCAGGAGTTAACTCCCCATGCAGCCCATGGACTGCCAGCTGGACAGCCCTGCTTTAGATCACAGATGAATCTTCCACCAAAACTAGGGAATGACCATACCTGACATTTCAGTTAGTCCAAACTGAAGAAGAAAAATAGAAAATGGTTACAAGTCTTCTTTGTGTAATGAAGTGGAAATAAAACGGAGAGCTGAAGGCATTTTTTCCTACATTTTGTCAATTATTTACAGTATATGATTCAGAATTTTGCATACTGCCATGTAGGTCTACTCAGCAAGGGCGATTGACTATTTTATTGAAGTTTAATTATTTTAATAAGGAATTATAACTAAGTTTCTTTTTCAAGTTGAGCAGAATTTAACATATCTGACTCTAACAGAATGTGGGCAAATAAGAAGTCTGGCTCCAACTACCACTTTTTGACCATAGCGGTTCATGTTCTTCACAGGTACCACTAACAGAGAAATCCTCACAAGGAGTGAGGTAGTTGAGGATTTCTAAGGTTTGGCATATACCTCTTCCCCTGCTCCTCCTTCCTTTTTGTATATTGAATAAAATGTTTTTTTTTTAATGTAGAAACTTCCTCTGGTTCTTTAATAAGCCATCCTAATCTCTTGCTGCCATGTTGTATACATTTGTATTTTCCCATATTATTATAACTCTTGAGGGTACATCTTTTTGTTCTTTAGGACTGAGGATAGTAATCTAATCAACATATTTATATCCTGTAGCATAGTGGCTTGTCGAAAGGAGCTGCTGAGTGCTAAAACACGAAAGACAGTTGTAAACCACAGCTACCAATGGTAAATTATCTTTTTATCCTTTACAAAACATTCTACATTAAAAATCAAATAAACAGAGACTTTTTTTTCAAATAAATAAATTCCTTATTCTCTTGCGTATAACACAAACCTTTTCTCTAAAAGGCTTGGGCAGTTAGTTCATGTTGTGCTGTGTGCTACAGGAGCTACGCCATGAACAGTAGGCCTGTGTGAGTCGGCAGCAATCCCATCCAGCTTCAGATCTGGCCGCTCTGGATGGCCACGATCCGATCCGGAGTTCTGGACCGGGTTTCCACCTCGATCCGGCCGAAGCGGCTCCAAAGCTTCGGAGTCGCCTTGGAGATCCGGCCATAGAGTATAATGGGGGAATCAATGAAATATCTATAACTTTGTTGTTTTTTGTCTGATTTGCATGAAACTTGCAGGGATGGTAGCCTCTGTTGAGAGCATGAAACCTGCCACGTTTCAAAAAGATCGGTGCAGGGGTTTGCGAGGAACTATACCTCAAATGCTTGCAAGCCAAACTCATGTTACGTCTATGTGTTACAACACGGGGGGGGGCCAAAACTGCAGGGCTCGTAGCTGTTATTGAGGCCACAAAGCCTGCCAAGTTTCAAGGAGATCGGCGCAGGGGTTTGGGGGCAACTGCCCCTCAAGCTGCGGACAAGCAAAATTTGTGCCATGGGTGATACTGCGTGTGTTAAAGTGCAGCAAGGTGACAGCTGCAGGCGTTGTGGCCCCTGCTGACACGCCTGCCAGCTGTGGAGGAGATCGGTGCAGGGGGGTCCTGGGGCCCTGCACCCCTAGCTACTGACAGGCAAAACTTGTGCCAAGACTGTCTGTTTTTGGGTAGTTGATTGTCTGTATTGATTCTTTCCTCTCCTTAGCTTGGTTTTGTAGGTGCTAATTGATGCTCATTAAGTTGTTATGTAGTAGCTAGGTCCTGTGTATTGAGCTGGTCCCTGAGTCCCTGATCCAGGAGTGAATCATGAGTGATTGACTGGTAACTGGGAACACAGCAGTTTAGCAGCCAGGCCTGCAGCTGTGTCTCCCCTCCCACCCCAAGACAGAGACAGTCAGTCTCACAAACACCCATGGCACACATTTTGCTTGTCTGCAGCTTGCGAGGCAGTTCTTCCCAAACCCCTGCGCCCCTGACAATTTCATCTGAACTGGACAAAAAACAAAGTTATAGATATTGTATTGTTTCCCCATTATACCCTATGCCCAGATCTCCGAGGCGGCTCCAAACCGCTTTGGGAAGCCTAATGAGGCCAACGCTATGACCTGGATGTGCTACTTCGGACCCCAAAGCGTTCGAAGCTTCTCTGGATCCGAAGCTCTGTCTGAAGCCTTGCACAGCCCTAATGAACGGTACCCCAGATAGCCAGGTCAAGTGCATCTCCACAAACTATAGTCATGGTAGTGACTGCAGTGTAGACATTAAGGAAGCTTGGATTTCACCGACTTGATTAAACCCAGATATAATCCAGGCATTATTCTAATGCCTTTTCTACAGACACAAGATTTCAATATAGAAAGACCCCTGCAAATAAACCATTGCTTTTTTGGATTTTCAGAGCTTGAGAATTAGAAAATAATGTTCTCTTGGAATATTTAAAGCTTAAACACTTATACCCAGACTACTGTTTTCTAAACTAATACATCCAACAGATTTTTCCCATTGATAAGAGTGTCATGGGAAACTAACTGTCCTGATTTGACATCAGCAAGATCTGATTCTAAGGAATAAAATTCCTCATCAATTTCAGTGAAACAGTTGATCAAAGGAGAGGCTCTTGTGTACTAATCTCCTTCGCATTGATATAATTTTAAATTAGTTGAAGTTTCCTCAATTGCTTCTTGGGGAAAAAGGAAGAAAGATGGTAGAAAATGCCACAACTTCAACTGAAGGTAAACAAGTAAATCCCACTTGCTGGAGAGGTCAGTGTATCCCTGATTTTTCAGTAACTATTATGGCAGGAAATTTATGAATGAGAACTTGCACGTAGGTCATCATAATGTTGTAGAGGTCCTCTTTTAATAAATGTTCTATTCAGGAGACAAGACCAGCTCAGGGTCCCTGACTCAGTTGTTGACAACAAGGGCCCATGTCAATGACCAAATGTTTGCATTTCACTTGATGCAATTTGCTCCCTTAAGGGGTTCTGAACCCTTTCTAAGAGAGTGACTGATTAGAAAAAGGCTCAAGTGAGAATGGGTTGCTGCCCTCTCTCATCAAAAGCAGTGATTTAATCAGACATCCAGAAAGTCTTCTTCCTTCTTGTGTTCTGAAAAGAAGTTGCCTTTGACCCAGAGAGAAAATGATCCACCCTGTAACATTTGCAGTCCCTTCCTTACTCTGACTCTGGGCAGAACACTGCAGAGGGCCTCCTCTACAGAGGAAGATGCTTCCTGTTGAGAGATACCTATAAAGTATCAGAGCCCTATTCTGTGTGAACCCAAGGGAATAAGAGGCAAAATGAATGCCTCTCCCTCCTCACCAGCAGCCGATCACTTCATCCTTTGGGAACAGCCTTTTTTGTAGGTATAGTATTAGCTGCCACCTAACTCCATCTTTTTGGTACACAGAAGACACATGGGTCTATTCCCATACAGGAACAGTCATCTATCCCCCTCTGTTGTTATAGAGGCTGACTCACGCTTTTAGGAAGATTGTTGCCTATATTTAGCCAGCAAGCACTGTCCAATGTGCTCTGTTCAGTGTCTCCCCTTGGTGCAAACCTTTGTTTTAAACCTC
Source organism: Crocodylus porosus (assembly GCF_001723895.1). NCBI lineage: Eukaryota > Metazoa > Chordata > Crocodylia > Crocodylidae > Crocodylus > Crocodylus porosus. Next base: position 4,669,920 of record NW_017728934.1, read on the forward strand.
TTTCATTCCCATCCCCATTCTGTATTTTATTTGTCCCAAGCAATCCCTGATGTAACCATAGTGCCCCCCTCTATGAGGGAGGAAGGAGGACCCGGGCAACTATAGGCCAGTTAGTCTCACCTCCATCCTTGGCAAAGTCTTTGAAAAAATTATCAAGGCTCACATTTGTGAGAGCCCGGCAGGACAAATTATGCTGAGGGGAAACCA
>NW_017728934.1:4670137-4671705 GCF_001723895.1 Crocodylus porosus
GCTTGGGTTTTTTTTCTGCGCAGGCGCCGGGGAAGTACTTCCGATCTGTGGAAGTGACTTCCTGTTACCAAGATGGGAAATCTAAGAAAGTATTCCCGCGCCCGCGAGGGTGCACGTGGCTCTGGGGATCCCCATTGTCAACCATAGACGATGTCTCTTGGCTCCTGTACACAGAATTTCCTTTGGAGCTAGCTCACAGTTTGCCAGTTCTACAAAGGGCTAGAATGACAGCAGGCACCTCTGCCTTCAGTACAAAATGGAAAACTAACTTCTTTGACTTAACTGATTCTCAACAGAACAACCTAACAATGACCTAGAAAATGGGGGAAACGTGCTTTTAATGCATTTTTTAAAAAAATGGTAAGCATGCAAGTGCCCCATTGATGAGTACAAGATATGGCAGACAGATTAGATTAGATCAGTAGTTCTCAAAACCAACGTAGTTATTTTTCATACAATGACATTTTGGAACCAGCCTCAGGTAGGGTCACCATATTTTCAAGATGCAAAAGCAGAACACTGAGCCTCCCTGCTTTGCTCTGCTCTCCTGTACTGGGTCCCACCTACTGCGCCACAGAGGCCCTGGGGGAAGGACAGCAGGGCAGGGAGCCCCAAGCCCACAGTGGGCAGCCTACATCTGCCCTTGCCCTGCACAGAAATCTGGGGTGGGGCACATGGTTACCATGCCCTCTTCTCGGGAGTGCATGAAGCAGTGAGGAGCCAGCCCCACCACCAGCCTCTGAACAAGCCGCTTGTGGTACCATTCCACTCCCTAGCCAGGCCCCATGGCTGTACATTCCTGCCCTGGCCCCAGGCCCCATGCGGCACCCCAGCTGGGCAGTGCCTCCTGCCCCAGCTGCCAACTCTACCTCACTTTCTCCCCCACTGTGGGGGTTTCAATCTGCCCCCCTGTCACCCCCTGCATCACCTGTGCCCCCTCCCCCCCATAGACTTATCTGTAGACAGCTGGGGAAGCTGCTCTCCACTGCTGCCTGCCTGTGTTGCTGGCCACATGCATGTGTGCATGTGCACACATGCATGTGGTGCCCCGTGTCCTGTTCCCCTCCACTTCAAGCAGCGAACAGAAAACCCAGATCCCTGCATGTGATACTGGGACGATAGTTTCTATGGTTTGACTGTGTCAAGGGGAATCTAGGACCAATGCTGTCCCAGAGTCATTCAGCCTATGGACCATGATTTGATCCTCACCCTGAGGCCTTTTCCCCACTCGTCTACCAAGGCCACCCTCTCATTTAGCCATATTGGGAGGGTAGGATATACTTAACCTCTGACACCTGTTTGTAGCTCCTGGTTAGAAGACCCAGATTACTGTGCACTGGAGAAACATTTGGAGTGAAGTACTTTATTTTTAAGAGGCTTAACTTCTCAGAAGAGAAGGAAAGAGAATGGTTACCATTTAAGTGTTATAGAAATATATGTTAGGATGGTCACTGCTAAAATGTTATTAAAACATGCTGGGAAGGTGTCACAGGATCAGGGAGATGACCTGTGACTGATAGGGAGTTAAGGAGCTGCCAATCACCAGAGGCAGCTCAGGTGCGGGTTGC
>NW_017728934.1:4671805-4672862 GCF_001723895.1 Crocodylus porosus
TCACCCTACAAGTGGGTAAGAATACCCGGCAGATGTTGGTCAGACTCACCGGGCAGTTGCCATATCCAGTGGTCCTGGGCTGCGACTGGCCCGAATTGCTGGAAGAGATAAGCAGGGCGAAGCCGAAGGAGGACGTGGGAGTGATTACAGGCAAGGCCGAGCGAGAACCCCACAAGGAAGGGGATGAGCCAGAGATAGAGCTGACACCCTTATGGAAAAACGAACACTTCCAATTGGAGCAAAGCCAGGAGCCAGACTTCCAACCCGCACTACGAGAGCATCTGGCCCGACGGAACGGGGAGACAATACGGCCGGACAAGGCGAACGCGACACTGAGGTTTGAAATGAGAAACGACCTCCTGTACCGCGTAGAGCGGGGGAAGTCGGAAGGAGAGGAGGTTGCGCAGTTGTTGGTGCCCCGGTGCCATCAGCAGGCGGTGTTGAGGGTAGCCCATGAGCTCCCGATGGGGGGACACTTGGGCCAGGACAAAACTGAAGCCCGCATTCGGGCGAGGTTTTATTGTCCAGGACTCTTGAAAGAAGTGGCGGACTATTGTGCCTCGTGTCCAGGATGTCAAAAGATGAATCCCAGGCTCCCTCCTAAGGCCCCTTTGGTCCCAATTCCGTTGGTGGAGGTCCCCTTTGAAAGGGTGGGCCTCGATATTGTGGGGCCACTTCCCCGGAGTAGCACGGGGAACCAGTATATATTAGTTCTGTTGGATTACGCCATGCGGTACCCCGAAGCGGTAGCGATACGGACTGTGTCGGCCCCAAAGGTGGCAAGCGAGCTCGTGAAAATGTTTTCCCGGGTCGGGCTCCCTAAAGAGCTGCTAACGGATCAGGGATCGAATTTCACGTCGTGGGTGTTTGAGGGGGTGAGCAGAACCTTGGGGATTAAACACTTAAAGATGGCAGTGTATCACCCTCAGACTGACGGGCTCATAGAGCGTTTCAGCCAGACACTGAAGCAGATGTTGAAAAAGTGTGTAGGCGAGAGACCCCAGGACTGGGATAAAATGATAGCCCCGGTGCTGTTTGCAGCCAGGGAGGCTCCACA
>NW_017728934.1:4673940-4675297 GCF_001723895.1 Crocodylus porosus
AGCTCAGGTGCGGGTTGCCGCAGCAACCAGATAGGTCAGGTGACCGGAAGGGGGCAGGGCCGGGCCCTTTATAACGGCTCAGGCCTGGGCCCAGTGGCAGTACCCTTCTGGCTGCCGCAGGAGCAGGAGCTCCAGTTATAGTGGAGGACCGGGTGAGGCTGTAGGGGTGTGAGGAGGATCCAAAAGCAGTATTGCGCGGAGAGACTCCAAAAATGAGACTCCTGTCACAGAAGGATATATTTTAAAGGTCTTCTACATTGTATCCTAACCCTACAGCCCAAGCAATGTAAGGAAGGAGCACAGTAGAACAAGAAGGACAGGCTTCCCTGCCCCTTTGTGCAAGCTAAATAGAAAAGAATGGAACAAATTTACAACAAAAACTGCTTGAGGTGATTGATACCTAACTGCCTGCCAATAGAGAACAGTTTTGTGAAAAGGTAATTATTTAATGGATCCAAAAGCAGTATTGCCACTCTACTCAGTTAAAAGCTTTTTCTGTATTCAGAGATATCATTGAATGGCATTTGGTCTCCAAATGGGTTGAAAGAACTAGATTAACAGACTCTGGATAAAATATATGCAGTGGTGTCCAGGTATAAGTTCTACTTGACCTCTGTAAATAAGTTTTAATTATGTCACAACAGATTGCTGAAATTTTGGTTAATACTTTGAACCAATATTTCAGAAGCTTGTCTATAATTTGAAGTCTTCTCTATTAAGGGTTAACTATAACTATATTCCTCCATACAAAGGGAATAGGGTGGTTTTCAAGAAATGGTCCACAAAGAATAATACTTTGTTGACCAAGAGACTGAACAACTTTTATTTATTTATTTTTGTATAAGAAATTTGAAAAATTAAATTAGGAACTGGTCTTGGTCATCATTTTTACTCTGTGGTAAAGTTTTGTGAGCTATTCTGATGTGCTTTACAGTTTGTTTCCATTTCCAAGGAGATTTTATCTATCTTGGTGTGAGAGGTGTAGCCAGTAAGCTTTATGTCATTGTACATGTGCACTCAAACCCTTGAGATGTTAACTCTTTGGACTGGACAGTTTGGTCTTCAGTGGCCCACTCATGTGGGTTGGCCCTCTCTTTGTCTGCCACGCCTTGCTCTTGAATGTCAATGGGAGGGTTCCTGGTCATTAACAGCAACCTGCACGAGCTGCCCATGAGGAAAACGTATGGGGCTCCACATCCCCTCAAACCCCTTCCACATGCTGAACCAGTGTTATCCTGGTGTCTAGTTTCCAATCCATGGGGTACTGTGTTTCCTGAGCCTTAATTTACTGACCAAGCAAGAAAATCAATTAGCCTCTTCAGGTTAAGCAGCTGCTCATTAGGTAAATCATTCCATT